>NC_133665.1:192352721-192621746 GCF_037893015.1 Macrotis lagotis
ATTTTCCTCCCCTCTTTACTTTCTTTCCTCTCTTCTTTTTCTCTTTCTTTCTTTCTTTCTTTCTTTCTTTCTTTCTTTCTTTTCTTTCTTTCTTTCTTTCTTTCCTTCTTTCATTTCTTCCTTCCTTCCTTCCTTTCCTTTCTTCCTTCTTTCCTTCCTTCCTTTCCTTTCTTTCCTTTCCTTCCTTCCTTCTTTCCTCCCTTCCTTCTTTCCCTCCTTCCTTCCTTCTTTCCTTCCTTCTTTCTTTCCTTCCTTCCTTTCCTTCCCTCTTTCTTCCATTCCTTCTTCCCTTCCTGTTTTCCTTCCTTCCTTCCTTCTTTCTTTCCTTCCTTCCTTTTTTCTTTCTTTCTTTCTTTCTTTCTTTCTTTCCTTCTTTCCTTCTTCCCTTCCTTCTTTCCTTCTTTCTTTCCTTCCTTCTTCCTTTCCTTTCTTCCTTCTTTCCTTTCCTTCCTTTCCTTCTCTTCCTCCTTTCCTTCCTTCCTTCCTTCTTTCTTTCCTTCCTTCTTTCCTCCCTTCCTTCTTTCCCTCCTTCCTTCTTTCCTTCCTTCCTTTCCTTCCTTCTTTCCTTCTTTCTTTCCTTCCTCCCTTCCTTCTTTCCCTCCTTCCTTCTTTCCTTCCCTTCCTTTCCTTCCTTCTTTCTTCCATTCCTTCTTTTCCCTTCCTTCTTTCCTTCCTTCCTTCTTTCTTCTTTCTTTCTTTCCTTCCTTCCTTTTCTCTTTCTTTCCCTTTCTTTCTTTCTTTCTTTCTTTCTTTCTTTCTTTCTTCCCTTCCTTCTTTCCTTCTTTCCTTCTTCCCTTCCTTCTTTCCTTCTTTCTTTCCTTCCTTCTTTCCCCTCTTTCCTGCCTTCCTTCTTTCTCTTTCTTTCTTTCTTTCTTTCTTTTTCTTTCTTTCTTTCTTTCTTTCTCTTTCTTTCTTTCTTTCTTTCTTTCTTTCTTTCTTTCTTTCTTTCTTTCCTTCCTTCCTTCCTTCCTTCCTTCCTTCCTTTTCTCTTTTTCCTTCTTTATCTTTCTTTCCTTCTTTCTTTCTCTTCTTTCTTTCTTTCTCTTCTTTCTTTCTTTCTTTCTTTCTTTCTTTCTTTCTTTCTTTCTTTCTTTCTTTCTCTCTTCCTCCCTTCTCTCTTTTCTTCTTTCTTTATTAAATTCTTTATCATTATTCTTTAGCTCTATTTTTATCTACTTAATTACAATGTAAGAGTATGAGGTTCTTCTGCTTCTGTAATTTTTTTTCTCCTTGAGAAATAGTGTTACATGCAGAGCTTCAGAAGAGATTGATAATTTGGGGGAATTACTATCTATAATTGACAAAAAGTGATCCCATGTGACTTTAGGAGACCTAAGGGTCTCTTCCAATTGAACTATGTTGAAGTTCATCCCAGGAGAAGTGGATCTAAATTGTAAATCCTATGAAAATTAGCCCTGAATGAACCTAAATGAACTTCACTCTGATTGAAAGGAAATTAAGTGGAAGACCAGTGAGAAGGTTAATGAAAATTGAATTGGAGGATTAGCCCATTATGGCTGCTATTGACTGAATAAAAAAAATTATTATATACTTATACTAATAAGAAACATTTATATCAAATGTTTAAAATTTGCACATCATTTTACTTGTATGATTTCATTAGCTCCCCAAAATGACCCTGAGAAATTGGTTTCTACTTTTATTTCCATTGTGCAGATGGGGAATTTGAGGCTGGGAAAGGTTATATTCTTTGCTCAGGATCCCAGAGACAGTTATAACTTTCCAATCTTGGTTGCCATATTTCAGTTGTCTTCTTTCTCTGCCTTCACAGACCCCCTTCACCTTTTGGGAAGTTCCTTATCCCATTCTGCTTTTCAACTAATTTCCTTTGCTGTGCAGTCTTCTCCATCTAGAATGTTCTCTCTGAGAGCAGGAACTTTTATTTGAGCACTTAGCATTGTGATTGGGCACATAATAGATGTCTAATAAATCCTTTGTGAATTGAGTAGTTAGCTAAGGTAGCACTGAGCATATTTTCATGGACTTATCATTCTAAAAGAATTCCCCTTGGAGGGCAATCCCATCCAGGAAAGAGTGTTTTGGTGTAAGAAGTCATGGGGATTGTGAGCAGGTGCAGAGCAGTTGCCAGAAACAATTGTAGATTCAATTATAACACTGGGTGGAAGGAGGCAAGTGTAGGATAAGGGGCAGCCTAGAGTACAGAAGGCAAAGAGGACAAAAGGGAAGGTGGAGATGATGATGTCTGTCCCTGGGACTGAGCATCAGTCCCAATGGCTTAGCCCTTCCCAGGGATGCTTTCTGGTGGTATGGTTGGTGGACATAGGTCACCAGGGTTCATTAACATCTTGAAAGACCCTAACCAAGACTTCAGGAAGAGCCAATTTTTCAGTTGATAGGATTTTGAGAGACCCTTCTGCAAAGTCAGAATATACAATTTTAATATCTATATAGACAATGAAAGTTAGGCTTCCAGTCTTCCCAACCACTGAGAAAGAATATTCCATTAGCCTCATAGACTAATATTTAGTTAGTCTGTGAAAAAATATTCTTGTTTTATTTGGGGCCATTATCTATTTTACAATTTGTACCATCTCTCTTATGCTTCCTTGTATTCTCAGCCAATGCCCTCAGCCTGATGCAGGCCCTCATCACCTCTCACCTGGACCATGACAATAGCTGTTGGAAGTGAGGGGGGATCTCCTTATCCCAATGCTTCCACCCTCCAAGTCATCCTCTACTCAGCTATCAAAGTGATCTTCTTAATGTGGAGAGCTGACCATATCACCTTCCTATGCAATAATGCCAGTGACTCCCTATCCTCTTCAGGATAAAATAAGACTTTTTTTGCTTGACTTTTAAACCCCTTCCTACCATTCCAGAATTCTTCCATCTTTGCCTCCTCACACCCCCTCTGTGATCCAAGGACAATGACTTTCTTGGAGGCTGTTCCTAGGACAAGATACAGCCATCTGGAGACTATCCCCTTGTCTGGAAGGCTTCCTTCCACCTTGATGCCTCTTGGCTCCCTTCAAAACCCAGTCAAAATCCCAACTTCTTCAGGAAGCCTTTCCCCATCCCCCTTCATCCCAACGCCTGTTGATTATTTTCTTCTTAGCCCATGTCTGGCTTGTCTGTACACATTGTCTTCCTCATTAAGCTTCCTCAAGGACAAGGACTGTCTTTTGTCCTCCTTTGTTTCTATAGCCCTTGGCAGAGTACAGGCAAATAAAAAGTGTTCAACAAACATTACTGACCCACTGAGAGCTTCTAATTGATGAGATTGGCTCATCTGCTGCCCATAATGATGCTGCTTATTGCAGATGATAGGCAAATAAGAAGTAAGTGCTCATGAAGGTCAGGTCGGGAGCTGGGACAAGACATAGAAATGATGAGACTTTTGTGATTTGCAAGGCATTTACAAAAGAGTAAAATAAGTTCCTCTCAAAAGTCCCCTCCTTGTGCATTGGGGAAATTGATGGGAATGACTGCTGGCTCTCAAGTCAGAAGACCTGGCTTCAAATGCTGTTCTGATGCTTCCTCTTAAACCTGGGTGACACTGAGTAAGGCATTTGGCCTCCTTGGGCCTCAGTTTCCAAATCTGTAAAATGAGAATTGTATTCTTATACTAACTGCTTTAAGAGGTTTTGTGAGGAAAATGCTTTCAGCCTGTGTCATTCCATAGATACATGGGTTCTTAGCTCTAGATAAGACCCTTGGCCATGGGCACCTGTAGAAATTCATGTTATCAAGGACATGGGAGACTAGATAGAGGAGTATGTGATTGAATCTTAGTAAATTCATCAACACCATTAGAAAATCTACTCATCATGGATTGTGGGTTACAGTCGCAGCCCATGCAATGGAATGGATGACTTATTTATACAATTGTTGAGGGTTCCGTGGCAGTCAGTCACTGCCCATCACCATCTTCGTATCCCAGAATGCTGCCTCATTCTATATTGATAAGGAAGTTTTAGAGTAGAGGGAGAGAAGACTGCTCATAATCAACACGAATCGGTTTTCCAAGATATCATCTCTTTGGGACTGAAAGTGGGATTGACATTATTACGTGAGTGGGATGGCAATTTCAGACTCTGAAATACAGAATCTCAGAGATCATCTGCACCTATCAGTCTGGACAGAAGACATTCTCAACAGAGAATTTTTTGATGTCTACTCTAAGACTTTGAATGGTGGCTGGGATGGGAAGGATTCAGTTACCTCTGAAAATTCAAATGCTTTTTTCTGACACCAAGCCTCAAGGTGCTTCTCTGTCCTCCCCTGTTTACTCCTCAGAGAGCCAAGTAGAATCAGTCCCTTCCCTCTTCCACTTGGCAGTGATTCAGATGCTTGGAGACAGCCATTTCATCCCCTGCTACACCTCTTCTCCAGGTTATGAGTCCCCATTTTTCTCTAACCAAACTTCTGTTGCATATTCCTTCATGATCAGCCTCTTACTGTTCTGGCTATCCTATTAGTAATAAGAGCTAGCATTATGTGACACTTGGAGGTTGGCAAATCACTATATATCTACAAATTTTATCTTTACAACAACCTTGAGAGATGGAACCCATTATTATACTCATTGTACAAATGAGAAAACTGAGACAAACAGAGGTTGTCCAGTGTCACAAAACAAGCAAGGGGTTGGATTTGAATTCATCTTCTTGACTCTTGGTCCAGTGCTCTATACAGTGGTCATGTGGATGTTTCTTCTTTGCTCTCTCTAGCATCCCAGTCTATTGCCACCTAACCCAATGCCAAGTGATCCTGTGACCAGGGCACCTTATGAACTTTCTTATCAATTCTGGGAACTCTATGTTTCAACTTAATGTAGTTCAATCTATCTCATTTTCCAAATTACTTTTGACATATAGCAGTTAAAGTAAATCTATAAAACTGGCTTTATCTTATATTCAGCACACACACACACACACACACATATACTGCTGCCTTCATTGGCAAAGAATTGAAGGCTTTCCTACTCATTAATTCATTTTAAATTGCCCTGTGACACTTGGGTTGCCCCAAATTTCTAAATACACACATTGATTTGACTAAAGCAAAAATGTGGATTTCTCTTAGATCTACCAAATCCTTCACCTTTGAATTCCCTTGTCTTCTCAAATACTTGCCTGGATAGGCCAAGGCTGAGAACTGCTACTGGGTAAAGCCAATTCTGGTTGGCCTCTTGACAAATCACTCATCCTTCTAGGGTAAATCAAAGTTGGTGCAGCCAGAATCCCAGTGAGTCAGATTACTGGGGATTGGGCCTTTCTCTCAGAACCATATCAGAGAAATGGAGTAGTCAAAGAGCAGGACAGGGAGCATGAAGATTTGACCCAGATGTTCCCAGGAAAGACTGTCTTGGCTGAGCCTTCTTCCTCTGTAGAGTTTGCCAGCCTGCAGCTGAAAAGAAAAGGCTCAGGATGATGGCAAGGGAGAGACGTCAGTGCAGCAGAGGAGTTGTCTTGACAAGCATCTTAGTAAAGTATGAGCTTGGAAGGAATGTTGTGAGGGAAGGGGAAAAGAAGAGAGCACTTAGAATTTACTGTGTGCTAAGTATTTTATAAAGATGATCTCATTTTATGCCTACAGCAACCCTGGAAGTTGGATGTTCTTGTGATTCCCATTTGAGGAAACTGAGGCAGACAGAAGTTGTGACCCACCCAGGGTCCCACAGCTAGAAAGAATCTGAGATTTAATGTGAACTTATGTCTTCCTCACTCCAGGTTCCTTCTTCATGGTCATTGCACAAGAGGGATTAGCCTTGTCTGGTTTGGTCCCAGAGGAAAGAATTGGGAGCAATGGGGGAAGTGGCTTGGAGGTTGATTCAGCTCATTGTCAGGAAATGAATCTATATTGAACGGGCAGGTTGTGGAAGTACAAGGTGGTGGGGAATAAGGTCAATTGTTGAACTGGAAGACCTTGGAGATTTGATGACTCTATCATCATTTTGCTTTCCTAGGGCATTTGGAGGTTATTAAGGGCACAGGAGTAAGAGAGCTGAGAGACACATAGGCTGTTCTGAGTTCCCAGTCTTCCTTAGGGCAGACCCCTTGGGCCTCATATTTTGAAATGCTTATGCTGGGTTCAGTCAAGGTTACTTTTCTCCATGCTTTATCTTCTCTTCTCTCTAAATCTGATTCCCAACATGGGTTTGGCTGCCAAAAATGGGAAATATTTTTCTCTGTGCAGACTCTCCAGCTAAAATGGTGCCTTTTCTCCTTTGCTTTTTTACCTAATCTATATGTGTATACAATTAGCTGCATCAACATCCAACTAGTTTGTTTCTACCGAGCAGAACCTCTTCCCTCCCTGCCTGCCCACCCCACTCTCCTTGCAGATGCGTGGAAGGGTTTCTTTCATCCCTTCCTTTGAGATTCAAAGCCACTGGGACCACATTTCCACATTTCTAGTCTAATCTAAGCACTTTAAATGCAAGCTAACGACTTGTTTTTTAAACAAATTCTCTTGTCAGCAAAGCTTCAAATTTCTCTGGGTTTGGGGAATACTAGAGCCGAATGCTTTCTTTTGGAATGAAAACATATTGACTGGTTTCAAGGCAACTCTAAGGAAAGATGAGGATGCAAGATTGTAGGAACTGGAAATGATGCCCAGATTGGAAGTGCTCACGAGCTGTTACCACATCAACTTTATGGAGTTCCGCTTTTCTTCCCCCAAATCTTAGCTATGCTAACTTTCATTCATTGCTTTTGTGTAAAAACTTGTTTAGTTGGTTTCCCCTATCATCTCATAAAAGAAACTAGTGGAAGCAAAAAAAAATTGTAGATGTGAATAGTGTCCATGGAAGGTACTGGCATGAACAAATGCTTGGGAAACTAATTTTTAAATTGTGTTATTATTATGATTTCCCTTTTTGTGGAAAGAACACAATGACCACAAGAACTCAACCTTACTACAGCATTCTCCCTTCCTACTGCCATGACTACCCAGCGATCATTCAGTAATGATGGATGGTTTTACAAGAATGGGTTTATGTGGGATCAAGAATTCCCAGGGGCACTTTCCATGTGTGACCATCACAATGAGGTGAATGGGGTGAGCTTGATGGAATGCCAAAAGGTCTTATGAAGGCAAACTCCTTGAGGCTTCTGGCTGAGGTTGGAATTAATGCCACCTTTAGTAGAGGAGGGGTTCCTGAGGGTATAGCATCTGAAGACCCCTTCATTTGACCTCAGAAGTTTCTTTTAGCCACTGGTCATTCAGGGGTCTTTCCCCTACATCATATAGTTCCTACTGAGGAAATGAAAAAAAATTAACTTTCCTTCAAGTCTGCATATTTAACTCTCAAGCCTAAATAGAAAGAGGCCAACTTAAATATCCTTAATCCTAGTTACCTATATGACATCTATCTAAACATTGTTGGAGTTCATTTGACTGGTTTAAGATTTCATTTTCCCAAGTAGTTCCTCAAAGTACAGTGTTTCTCTGTATTTGTATATCTGTAAGTGGGTGGGGGAGGAGACTGAGGTAGGAGGGAGGGGCTCAGGGCTTTGGGAGGTCTGTGGATTCTGTTCTTTCTCTATGTGATGTCACTGACGTTACTTGTTGGGATCCATGCTGAGTTAACCTCATTGGCCTTTTCCCCAGGAATTGATGCGCTTACACTTGGTGGGTCATTATGCTGCTGCACCTGTGTAGTGTAAAGGTCAGTGTGTTTTTCTGATTCTAAGAAACCATCCATGTCATTCCATTATAAGTCAATGACTCACTACCATTCATAATGGAATGCACCATGACCCCTGGTCTTGACGGCAGGTCTTGCCATTCAGGATCCATCCAGTCACCCCCTCCAACATCTGTGATTTGGCTTGCATGCTAAGCCCCCTCCCCATGACATACAGAGGGGTCCTCATCACCATGAGCAATTACATTCTATTCAGTTGAAGCCGACAAGTGTTGATTAAAAACTACTTACTCTTTGCCAGGCACTGGAGACTCAAAAGACAAATTGAGCCATCCCCTGCCCTCAAGGTAGTTGCATTCAGGCATGAGTCTTGGTTACCTTGACACTTGGGAGTTTTCCTTCTAAGGAGGAAAACCAAAACGTCATGGGTCTTCAAGGGTCCTGAGACTCATGTTGAGGCAGACCAGGAGTCACATCTGGTCAAAGATACTGACTAGTCATGTGCTTCCTGGCCCCCAGGATGGTCAGTCACACCCACTGAAGCACCAGAGTTCTTCTTTACCTGGTTGGTCCTCCCCACCTCTCTCTCCCAGGCCTCCTCCTTGCAACCCTTGAAAGGGCTAAAGGGCAGCAGGCCTCCTATGCCCTCCTGGTCTCTAACTTCCACCTAGGCAGTCCTTGATACCTTTTTATTAAAGTCATCTATCCAGACAGACTGCTCACTGACATGAATTTAGATGCCACAGAGCACTGGGGTCTGAGTCTGGAAGACCATCAATTTAGGTGAGACCCTCCCAGACTATCTATCTATCTATATGTATATATATATATATGTATATATATATATATATATATATATATATATATATATATATATATATATATGTAGCTCAGCCATAGATTCTCTCTATTTAGGATAAGAGCATTTAAAATGTGCATAGAAATATACTAAGCTATTTCCAAGGGAGGAAAGGAGTACTGGAAGCCTGGGGAAAACGATGTGTGTTGGGGGGGGGGTTGGGGGGGTTGTTCAAGGAAGGTTCCATAGAGAAGGTGACATTGGTGTTGGACTTTAAAGAATAGGTAGGAATTCAACACATGAAAAAAGAGAAGGCAGACCTTGGACAAAGAGTCCAGAGGTGGGGAAAATACAGAGAATCCTGAGAACAAAAGCAGTAGGGTCTAGATGGAGCAGGAAGGATGTGTGTAGGACAGCAGCATAATCATGACTCAGTTTCTCTGGGCTTCAATTTCATTTTCTATAAAATGAGGGAAGGGGGATAACCTCTAATTCCTTCTCAGTTTTAACTCCATGATCCTATGAACCAACCAAAAAAGCCCAAAACTTGGGCAGAGGAGTGATGACAACCTAACTATGTAGAATAAAGAAAAGTCTAACAGTGGTATAGATTAAAAGAGGAAGACTATGTAGGTCAGAGGGTCTATCTGGAGTCTATTTTGTAAGAAATAAAGAGATTGTAAAATCATAGAAAGTCAGAAATGGAAGGGAACTCAGAGATTATAGTCTGGTCTGTGTCTACCAGGACATTTATATCACTGGTGACTAATCATCCAGCTTCCTTTTAAGGAGAAACACCTCCCTACTTCCTAAGCTGAGTTATGACCCTGACAGGAAGACTTTTCCATCTATTAAGTCCAATCTTCCTTTTCTATAACTTCTGTGCATTTGCCACCATTAAGGATTTCCAAATGGATCCGACACTGGTCCATTGGTTTGATGAATTTTCAAGTTATTTCATATCTCATCAAATAAATACCAACTGTCTATATTATATGAAGGAACCAGCCAAACCTTCATTTATACTGTAATGGTGATTCTTTCAATCCAAAATTATTACAGGAGTTTGGACATGGGAGGGAAAGGGCCCACACGAAGTGTGGTCTGGCATACAGTAGGTACTTAATTAATACTATTGATAGAGACAAGAATATGGAAGCAGAGTGGGTTAGGTCTTGATTAACTGGGTAAGTAGTGTAAGATAGGGCCAAGTCTTTGAATGTGGGATACAGGGTGGTACCACTGAAAAGCCTAGAACTATCCCTTAGTGATGGCCTTTCAGAAAGCCAGGCACTAGTCCTCTCTGCTAACATGGGCTCCTTTTTTGATAAAATGAGTACCTCTACATGTCAAGCTTATGAGAAAGTCACACAGATCTATTGGAGACCCTTACCTTCTGTCAAAGTCTAAGGCAATCCAGGGGAATATGTTACCTTTTTATACCTATCTATAGAAGATAGCCAGATAATTCAAACTCTAGGTAAAACCCATTTTTTCCAGCTTAATTTTTCTTAGAAACAAATTGAAATGTTCAAATAATATTACCTTTTCTTAGGACATTGAGGTGTCCAAAATATTTTTCTTAAGGGAGAGTTGAATAGCACAGTGATTAATATTAACATTTTGTAGATAGAGAAATGAAAGCTCAGAGCAATTCTTAAGCATCTTGGTTATGTCCACAAAGCGGGACTTAAACCCCAATCTCTGAATTTTTAAGTCCAATACTTTTTTGTCCATATTCCATAACATCCTTTTCAACTAGAATTCTTTTTTTTAAGTTTTTTTTTTTTGCAAGGCAAATAGGGTTAAGTGGCTTGCCCAAGGCCACACAACTAGGTAATTATCAAATGTCTGAGACGGGATTTGAACCCAGGTACTCCTGACTCCAAGGCCGGTGCTTTATCTACTACGCCACCTAGCCACCCCTCAACTAAAACTCTTAATCAGCGCCAGCTTTTGCCCTTTCATTTTAACCCTAAATATAGAGAATTATTCTTCAGAATGCCCAGTGGAACTATTTCACATTTAACTGAGAGCACAGCACTGCCAGACCGCCTCCTTTATATGCAGAAGATCTCTGGTCCTTCAGTAAATTCATTTTGTTCCCTTAAAGCTTTCTTCCTCCTCTCCCTATGGTTCATCTGAATCTTTAAGTCCTGATGGATGAGCTCTTAAAGTTGTCCTTACAGTAGTATGTCATAATCTGGGCCATAGCTATTCTTCCACTTTGTTTTTCTAGAATGGACAATTAGAGTGAACACTGATGAATGCCGTTCCAGAGTATACACCACGCTCAAGGGCTCGATGAAATCGTTTCAGTGCCATTGACCAATAGAGGAATCTGAGAGACTTCACCAGTTCTGGATATCTCTTTTTGATAGACTCTTCACAGTTCATGAATTTTACCCAGTTGACCCATTGGGGAAATGTTGGTATCACGAGTGGCATTCCTCAGTGGAAATGATTGATCAGTGATTGTCTCCTGTATTTCAATGAATACTCACCTACAAAACAGCAGTAGACATTTCCCCTCAGTCTAAAGGAAAGGAATACTTAGGGACTTGAGTTTGTGATCTATGAAGATGACAAAGTCTCATCCTCTCCTGTCCCAAGGCAGTTAAGTGTAAAGAATGAAATGATGGACCGCAACATTTTCATATTCTCATTTTCATGGAGAGTAGATGTTCCATGCCTTTTTAGAACATTGATCTTCCTATTTAGCACTGAATCAAAAAGCTGGACACATTCTAAAATGACCCAAAATGTCAAAGACTGAAGTGATGTAAGAGGAAATTAGCACCCATTTTCCTTGGTTGACTTGATGTCTTCCTGATGAGAATTGGGATTTTTTTTAGGGCTTATAGCATCTCCCTTTTGTCCAGTCCCAAGAATAATCCCCCCTTTTGATTCCTCATACCACCAATGATCCATTTGGTATTTATGGTACTAGGGTCTCATGGTTCTAAGTGGATCAGCTTCTCAATATCAGGGCTTTGAGGAACCTATGGACTTGGTTCCCAGCACCAGAGTTTCAAGACTGCCTTAAACTCAGTGATGTCACTAAAAAAATAGAAACTTCAACTCACTGAGCTATTCTGGTTCTCCCTCCATGGCAATGGGACCAATATTACAGAGGTAGCAGGCTCAGTTATTAGTAATGCAGAACAGAACAAGAGCCCCAGGATCCAGATCAAGGACCTAAGCAATGAATAATTCCTAACTTTGTTCAGCGAGAGAAACTATTTATCCATTTTCAATTTAAAAACCCTCCTACTGTTTTCAAGGTAAAGATTTTGATTGGGTGTCCTTGAACATTTGGTTCCTTCTTTGCCAAGAAAAGAGAAAGACACATGTGTTGTCCCTGAAGCTCATCCTCAGTCTTTCTCTCAGAGAATAAGGGGAGAAATTCTTGGTGCTGAGCTACCTACAGCTGGGCAACCAAGATGGTATAAGCATTGTCCCAGGCAAGCTTCTTCCTATGGACAGACACATGATGATACCCACACTGTGGAATCTAACAGCATGTTTGAGCAGGGCTTACTTTAAGTACAGTATGTGATTTTACTGGAGGGAAAAAATGTGGCATTATTATTAAATGCATTAGTGTATGTGTGCATTGCCCCCCCCCCCCCAGAAACACACTCTTCTTATTTGGCAGCATTAGACAGAGTCCAAGACTTTTTTTTGGTCAGAAATTCCCTTGGCCGTCTTTTTTCCTCTCATTAGTATTTACACGTCATCATGATGACCCAGAAAAAAAATCACATACTGTACATCAGTTGCTATCATCTGACAAAATAATTGCCCATCAGCATGTGTGGGTGCATGACTGACATTCATTCAATTGTGATTTCCTGATAATGGCATTTCTTCTTATCAGTTAAGGAAAAAACAATGAAGGGTCACCACTGAAGTGGTATTTTCACGTATGTCACTAAGACGGTGCTGTGCAGGGGAGTGCCACTGGGGCTACCCTGTTCCTTTCATGGAAGATTTGTTAGCAAGGTTATTATTAGTTTAAAAATAACATTGTGAAAAGTGACTTTCTGGGGATAAAGGAAGATGGGGGGAGGAATACAACATTTTCAGATAATTTTCATAGAGAAAGCTCAGTTTTCTCTATCTCCATGTGAAAGGTGTTCAATTAAAGCAAACTTTGATACTGATCAGTATGAGAGCCAACCAGTGTGCTGAAATTAGCCCGATTTCTCAGTTAGCTAAGGTTATTCGTATAAGCATCGAAGACATACGGTCCTGGCTCTTGTCTGTTGTCAATGCAGCATCTAAAACGTTCATTTCTCTCCTCTACTCAGTACTACCCCTGGAGAGCCAGCAGAATGATTTTCTGGGATCCTCATCCCTCATTTTCTCTCTATGAATGGGGGGGCCATCAATATTCTCCTTTCACACACAGTTTATAAATTATGTCCTAATTTGTGGGGATTATGGGAAGACTGAATCCTTAGTCTTGAGTATCTCTTCTTCCCTGCCTGGACTTGTGCTAACCCTCTTTTCAGGCCCCTTTTGCCATAGTTGGTGCTTCTCATTTAGTGATTCTCCAGCCTCTTGGATATTCATGATGATGGTCCAAGGAGTTCAAGCAACAATGACCAGTAAATCTGGCAATGATTATCAAGACTCTTGAACACCAAATTAAATTACCCTAGGAGTTCACAGCATATTATCGTTGTTTAAAGGGGTTTGTGAAATGGAAAACACTGGGAGCTGCTGGTGTAGGCCTATAGTTGCCTTTAGCCCATTTCCCTTAAGTCCATATTATTTCATTTGATCTTTACAACAACCCTTGGGTTAGAGCTATTATGATCACCATTTTACATATAAGGAAACTGAAACAAAAAGAGGTTAAATGACTTGTCCAAGGTCACAAAGCTAGTGTTAAAGCCAAATTTGAACTCATCTTTCGGACTCCAAGGGACAAATAGGTGGAAAGGTGGCACAGCAAACAGAATGTTGGACTTGAGTCAAGAAGACCTGAGTTTAAATCTGTCATCAGACATTTATTAATTATGTGACCTTGGTCAAGTCTCTTAATCCTGTTTTCTTCATTTTTTGTCAACTGTAAAATGAGGATATGGCAACTGTCCAGCATCTTTGCCCAAAACAAATCTCAAATTGGGTCACAAAGAGTTAGTTATTATTGAAATGAGTGAACAAAACTTTCTGGTTCCAGGTCAGGGACTATCAATAGTGGTGCCCCACCCCCTAGGCTGGTCAGTGTAGATATATTCTGTTGTCTTTATGCAGATTTTCTCCAAACTTCCCAGTATCCAAATACCAAAACCCTCTGCCATCTACCATGAAAATGGCAAGGATGGTCAGTCCTACACCCTCGTTCTGATGTGAGACCTTGGCAATTCTACATTGCATAAATTTTTCAGCAAAGTTTGATCTACTGTGCAAGACCATACAGGATGCCTTTATCTTCATTAAATGCCATCTAATTTTTCAGAATGGAACTGTATTTTGAAGGTCAGTTGGGACTACATGTATCCTTCCTGGTGGCAGTGGGGAAAAGGAAGAGTTGAGGCATTCTCATAACAGTCCATAGAGACCATATGCTTATTTCTTTAGAATTTCTCACACCTGCCCTTCTTCAGAAGCACCTTCCTCTTCATGATTCTGCATATTGAGAACCAGACAATGCATTCTATGTTAGGGTCAGACTAGCTCTTTAGGCAGCTGTGTTGCATAATTCCATATCTGGGGGAGAATTCTAGACAAAACATCCTGATAGGATTTCAGGGAATTATGAAAATGCTGATAGAGACAGATAGTCCGACAGGCAGATAGGTAGCAGACAGACTGATAGACAAACACAGATAGATAGATAGACAGAAAAACAAAAACAGAAAAGTATAGCATGGATGAGGAAAAAAGAAAATTAATAAGAGTCTAGGGAAAAAAACATGCCATCACAGCCCAACATCATTATCTTCTAGAATGCCATTGTTAAAAACTTTTTGAGATTTCCTGTAATTTCACAACTTTGAGAATAAATAAATAATGGACATGGCTAGTGGAGACTTGACCTGAAGTCAACAGTATGGGTTCACATGGTACCCCTGTCTCAGTCCAGTCAGCCGGCCTTGAGAGCCCAGGAAAGCATCTCCCATATCTTTGCTTTGGGTTCTTCTCTAAGACTAGAGGTTGCAGACAAGCACTGACCTATGTCAGTAGAGAGTCACTGTACTGGTTCCTTCCTACATGAGTGAAATCATAGGTCTCAAACCTCTTTCTCCCTCTCCCAAAAGAAAGTGTGAAGAAGAATAGTCCTTTGTGACTTTCCTTCAAGAACTAAACAAAAGGCCTCTGACTCCCTATCCAAACCAAGTTCATGCTACTTTGTACTGAGCCTGGACTCAGGAAGCTCTGAGTTCAAATTCAGTCTCAGACTAACTTTGTATTCATAGGCAAGTTACTTAATCTGTATTTGCCTCAGGTTTTTCATCTGAAAATAGTGATAATAATAGCAGCTTCCTCCCAAGGTTGTTGAAAAGATCAAATAAGGTAATAATCGTAAGCATTTTGCACATTTTGAAGCAATAAATAGATATAAACTATTATTATTTTTATTACTAGTAAAAAAGTTGCTATGAGACAACTGCCACATAAATGATGTATTTATGTAATGCATTAAACTTTATTGATACATATGGAGGCATCAGACATCCATACACTACTGAATTAATATGGAGGCTTTGGGGTGCAGTGAAAAGAACACTGATCCAGGAATCGAGGCCCTGGGTTCCAGTCCCACCTTTGCAGTTAACTACCAAGAATGCCCTTGACTAAGTTACTTATTTCTCTGAACTTCAGCTTCTTCATTTGTAAAATGAGCTGAAATTGGGTACTTTGGTGATATCATTACAGTTCTATGGGTTTTTGTTCTCCCTTAAGTCTCAGAAAGTCTCAAGGGGGTGGGTGGGGGAGTTTACAGGAGTTATTTTTTCCATTTTATACATGAGAAAACTGAGACCCAGGGAGGTTCACGTACTTGCTCATGGTCATATATCTAACGTCAGATAGATGTCAGTCCAAAGTCTTCTTGATCTAAGTTGGGTTCACTAACCATCTTGCTACATGGCCTCTACATACAGCTTTTAGGTGCCCTCTCTCATGGTCCCTTCCAAATCTAAATCTATGGTCTTACAATTCTATGTAGACCCAGTCTCCATGTTTATTTAGATTTCAATCAACACTAAGGCTGAAGGGACTGATTTTCTGAATTCTTAAAAGTAAATCATTAGTTTTCTTTTAAAGGGCCAAGTCTTCTATGGGTTTTGATAATTAACAATTCTTGGCTACTCTGCACAGCCATATGGAGGTCCAGTCTTTTCAGCTAAGAGACCTGCTCCTGCTTAATTGACTATTTTTAGAAAACATTTATTGAGCAATGGATTTATTACTGAACAGATGGAGCAAAATGCCCAGGACTCAATATTCACAAAATCCCAATGCAAAGAGAAGAAACAAATGGTGGTTCAGTGTGTTACCATCTATGAGTGCCATACTTGAGGTAGGGAGTCTATAAAGGAAAGAACCTCTGAAATATCTAAAAGTCTTTTGCAGGAAAATGACTCCTGTGTGTGTGTGTGTGTGTGTGTGTGTGTGTGTGTGTGTGTGTGTGTGTGGTGGAAGAATTGCTTGGTTTTTGCCTCCCTTAGCAGAAAGACATTGCCAGATTCTTGTTTTCTTGTTGGCTTCATCACTCTGAGCAGGTTCTTGATGTTAACAGCCATCCAGGCCATGTGAAGTACCACAATGAATACTCGAGCTCTCTTTAGCCAAGAATCCCATGCCTCAGTTCATCAGCTTTACTCAACAAACAAAAGACAAAAGTCAGCCAGTTCTTGCCCTCAAGTAGCTTACATTGTAAGGGGAAATAACACACAAATATGTATATACAAAGGCACCAAAGATGCCAAGAAGGAATGGAGTTGACTGAAGTTTCTGCTCCCTACTCTTCCCCAGCCTTTTACTAGCTCTGCTACCAAATGGAGAAAGAAAAAGCCTCCCCTGATAAACATCAGAAAAAGAGGAATCACAGCTTCTCCGGTTCACAGATGGGATGACTGTCCCTTAATAATTCAAAACAAGCTTTAAGTAGATGCTTAAGGAGAAAGTGAGCCTGATTCTGTCTCAGAATTTACCTCAGTAAGATTTATCTTGGGGCTCAAGGACCATACCTTGCCTCAGCCATCCAGTTCAGGAGGAGTAGGGAGAGGAGAGGAGAGGAATATTTCTGGGAAGGATTGGATTTTCTGTTCTAAATAAATTCTGGTTTTGTGGCCAGTATTTGCATCTCTCCCCTGATTGGCAGGTTCTAACTAGAGTCCACCCTGCTTTGCTCAATAGTTTAGTCAACTCTATGTGACCCCATGGATTTGAGATTTTCTTGGGAAAGATACATTAGAGTGGTTTGCTAGTACCTTCACCAGTGTGTTTTCATTTTAGAGATGAGGAACTGAGGCAAATAGAGATTGATAGGGGATAAGTGACTTGCCCAAGGTCTGGATTTGAACTCAGATCTTCTGATCTGCTCTATTCACTGAACCTATTATTTAAGCATCTGCTATATGCATGACCCTGTCTTAAGTGCTGGGGATACAGAAGCAAAAAACCAATAAAACACAAGCACACACAGAGCCTATGAATTCAAGGAGTTATTGAAGGAAAAACCATCGTCACAGTATGTGCAAGTTGAGGGAGTCGGGGACAAGTTGGGCAAAAGCCATCAGGACTAATGAGAAAAGGCTTTCTTTGAGAGGTGCTTCATAAGCCTTGAAAGATCCCAGAGCTCTGAACGGGCAGGGGGAGGAGGGAGGGCATTGCAGGCATGAGGGACAGCCTTGGCAAATGCCCTGAAGCAAGAGATGAGACCCAAGAAGTGCCTAAACTGCAGCTTCGCATTCCCACTTGAGACCCTGAGGCTGATGGAGGAGAAATATCTTTCTTGTTTTTTTAATATTAGAAAAGTATTGTTTGTGCCTGTCTGATTTTTCTGGGGGCTCCCTCAGCAGTGTGAGCCCCAATCAGACGCAGATTCCCTCCAGCTGTTCAATGTGACTTCACTGTTAAATTTCAATTCACCAAGATAAGAGCAACCTCAGCTCATCCCTCTATTCCTCCTCTAGTTCCTTGCCTTAGTCATACAGAGGGTGTGGATACCCCCAGGGGTCCCTCCCACCCCCCAGGTGGGTCCTGCCTTTAACCTGCTTCTTTCTCCCTGACTCTTCTATGCCCAGGAGGTGGGCAAGACTGTAAAAGTTTGGTCCATACTCCCCTCCAAGCCGGATTCTGAGCCCAGTCATTTCCTATGTTTCTCTCTCTCTCTCTCTCTCTCTCTCTCTCTCTCTCTCTCTCTCTCTCTCTCTCTCTCTCTCTCTCTCTCTCTCTCTCTCTCTCTCTCAGGCATCCTTTCCTAGACCTTTGTTTTTCAGACTGTCCTTAAGCAACTATCTCTCAGGACAAAGTTTAATCTGTGAACCTTGCAGGCTTGTGAAATAAAACTTCCTGAACTTTCACTCCTCCAGGGCTAGTCTCCAGTTTTTCAAGGAGGGTTCCAAGAGCTCACTCCCCATCCACAAGGCTAGGGGGACTTTGAACTTTACCAAATTCATTCCAGGGCTTCAAGTCCAGACTTGGATTTGTTGGTCCCATTCAGAGTACTGTTACTGGCTTTTTTACTTCCCAGGCTCTCCTGGTCTTCAGAGAAAGTTCCAGAAAGTGGAACTTGGGTTTCCTTCCAGCAGTTCCGATTGTTTGGTAGGCAGAGGCAGCCCTCAGAGGATCCTGTGATGGGCACAGGCTTTAGAAGCCAAGCCCAGCCCTGCCATATATGCCTAATATGACGACTGGTCTTCGGTGTGCCCTCCTCTGGAATGCTGCTTTCAAGAAGCCAGTTGGAGATTAAAAGCCCCAAATTGTGTTCTTCCTTCACACTTCTCAGTTTCTGGCATGTGAACAGAGAATTTCATGACTCTCAACTTTAAAGCTAATGCTAAATCTTACTATTTCCACTTTCACAGCAGCAGTGCTCCCTTTTCTCCTTCACATTCCAGCTTCCTATACTTGGCTCCCCTCCATCAAGCCTGCTATCCCTCATAGACTGTCATGCAGCAGTCATAGTCTTCCGGCTTTCTTCCCATAAAAATATTCCCATTCTCCCATGGGAGAGTCTAGTGTTCCATTCCCATGCTGTTGTACTGATCACCACTGCTCCCATGCCAGGAATATTCTCTCCTCCATCTCTTAGAGTCCCTGGCTTCCTTCTGAACTCCCTATCCACAGAAGCCTTTCTCTGGTGGCTCCAGTGGCTGGTGTCTTCCCTCAGCTTCCCTTCCTCTATTCTCCAGGAATTTGTCTATACCCTCCCATGTTCAAGGTTCCAGATTAGAAAGTAAGCTCCTTGAGGGTAGGGACTGTTTTCACAGTTTTTTTTTTTATATCCACTGAGGATATGGGGAAAACAGGACTTCAGAAATCCTCCTTGGCTGATTAATTCCATTGGGCGCGTCCATTTGCAGTCACGGTTCCTGATGATCCTGTCACTGGATTCAGAAGAGGTTCAGCAGCAGACACCTAACTCTTCAGCTAATCCATCTCTTCCATCTCTAGGATCTCCTCAACTTTTCAAGCCCCTGCAGCTGAGAACCCTCAGATCGCCTGCCTTCCAGGTAGCAGGGATGACAGGCTTTGTCATCACACCCACCTGATACTGGTTTTCTCAATCCAAGAAGAGGTTTAAATTCACTTCCCATTGTTCTTTTCTTTAGACTAACTGGGGTCTGTCGATTTGTTTAGATCTTGCTTGTTCTGGCCAATACATTACGCATTACCCCCAATTATCTTTTATCTGAAATCCTAATCAACATACCTTAGCCAAAATCAGTGCTAAGACTGTTAAACTCCACAGGGCTAGTGTAGACAAGGCTCAGTGTAAACAAAAAAAAATTGTTTCGATTGGTCAATTTACTGGGGGAAATCCTTCAACAGTGCAGTGGTTGGAGGTTTGGAGTCTGGTCCTAGATTCAAATCCTGGCCTGGCTCTATCACTTCCCCATGTGCAAGTCCCACTCTGACCTGTGAAAGGAAAGGATGCTTCCAGCATTCCGCAGTAGAGGACTGCAAAGGCGAATGGATGGCTGGGTTGTTGAACTCAGAGATGGATGAGCATTTCAAAGAGGGGGCTAACCAGTTCAAAGAGGAACTATCCAAAGGGGCCAAGCCAAGGCCCCAAGCAATTCACAACCAATTAATGCCTCCTGATTAATATTATGATAGGAAATATTGGGCTAATGTATAATGAATGGGGAAATAAGGAATGTTGAGCAGGTCATTTTGGAAATAGTTGCCAAGGGAGCAATCCCTCAGAAGGAAGAGAACCGTGGTAGAAAGAAAGGTTTCCACATAGGAGAGCCCTCATGACACCTGTCTTCCTCTGATTCCTTCATCTTATCCTGAACCTGAACCCCTTCCTTCCTTCCTTGCTCCCTCCTATCTTCCCTCCCTCCTGCTTTTCCTTCTTTCCTTCCTATTGTTCTTTTTCTTCCTTCCTTCATCTCCCCTTTTTTCTCCCCCTAACCCCCTCTCTCCCTGAGACTGGCAGTACAACAATCATTCATTGTCCTGATTCTACTGCTGATCAGCACGGGAGCTTTGACTTGCTCCAATTTTAGCCTGGGCTGGTTCCACCCTCCTTTGGCAAGCTGGGAGCCCCGCTCACCACATGGGGGTTGGACTAGTCCAGACATCTGATCTCACAACCCCTGCAGCTGAGAACTCTCAGATTGCCCCCACCTTCCCAGTAGAGGGATTACAGGCTTTGCCATCACATCCACCTGATACTGGTTTTCTCAATCCAAGAAGAGGGTTAAATTCACTTCTCATCTTTCTTTTCTTCAGACTTGACTCCTAATTGGGGTCTTTCAATTTGTTTAGATCCTGCTTGTTCTGTCCAATACATTGCACATTACTGCCAATTATCTCTTATCTGAAATCCTAATCAACATACCTTAGCCAAATCAGCACTAAATTATTAAACTCCACAGGGACAGACATCAGTTCCTGGAGCTCTCCATTAAAGACCATCTTCCAAACTGGTTTCAGCCCCTTCATGATGACCCTTCTGGTCCAGTCTTTCTACCAGTTCACAAAATTGGAACAACTGGAAGGGCCATAAATGTAGTCATCACCTAGATGAAAGGACGCTTCACTCTAAATACCTACCAAGTGGTGATCCAGCTCCAGCTTGAGCCCCTCTAAGGGGAGGGACTCTTCCCCTCCTGAAGATGCCTATTGGTTGTGGGATTTCCTTCATTGTTAGGAAGGTTTGCCTGACATGAAACCAAAATGGGGATCTCTACAGCTTTTCCATTCAAGCTAGGGCAGCTAGGTGGTGCAGTGGAGAGTACTGCTCTTGGAGTCAGGAGGGTGGGAGTTCAAATTCAGCCTCAGACACTTGCCATTTACTAACTGTGTGACCTTGTGCAAGTCACTTAGCTCTGCTTGCCCCACATCCAGGGCCACCTCCAGTCATCCTGATTCCTATCTGGCCACTGTACCCAGATGGCTCCGGAGCAGAAAGTGAGGTTGGTGACTTAGCACAGCCCCACCCCCCCACCCCGACTCAAATCCAATCCCTGTGCTTGTCATGGCCTCACCTCCCTGGTGTTGTGGCCTTCTTCGAAAATGAAGCACAAACATTATTATTCAAGTTCCAGGTGGAGTCCTCTGGCACCACATGGAAGAAACCCAATTCCTTAATCCCCAATCCATCTAAGTTTACTTCTAGATCACGTCTTTTCTTGTTATAAGAGCCTTTGTTGCATGCTTTGCTAAAACTCAGTTTAACACTATCTAGGAGAGTCTCCAATCTACCATACTATATGGTAAGATTGTCAAAAAGGAAATAGAGTTATCCTGGCAGATGTTCCCTAAGAAACATGCTGGCTTGGGGACCATTGTTTCCACCCGTCTCTTGGATAATCATTTCCATCGTTTCTCCAGGGATAAAAATCCAACTCACTGACCTCTGATTTTAGACCTGATTGACTTCTCTTCCTTTTAAAAATCTGGAACAGTATTTGCTCTTCTCCCATTTTGATGGCACTTCTTGCTCTCTCTACATTCTCAAAACCCACTGATAGTGACTCAGAAATGGCATTGGCCAATTTTTTTTCCAGTGCCAGGAATATGTGGTTCATCTTGGCTTAGGGACTTGAATTCATTTAGAGCAGCTAGCTGTTTATATATTATCTCTTTCTTCATTATGGGTTTTCACTCCCTATTGGCCATATTTGTATTCTTTTTCAATCCAAAGCTAGTTCTCCTTGGCAGAGAACATAGAAGCAGTAGAAGAGGTGAGTCACTCTACTTTCTCTTGGCAGTCTGTGACCATGGTCCCATCTCTCCTGAGCGCTGATGATAGCTAGTTCTTCTTTGATCTTTCTTTTTTCCTCTATATAGCTCAAGCCCACTGACTCTCCTGGTTCTTGTTAGTTGGTCCTGAGCTTTAGAATGGTGACAGCATTCTGAGACACTGTGCATTCTCTTTCCTGTATTTACTTCAGTCATGTAGACATGTCTCTTTAAAGCTAAGTTGGATTGTGAGCTCTCCTTGCAACCACACTGATTTCTTTAAACAGCTATCCCTTTGCTACTTCAGTAAAATTGTCTCTTTTTATCTTAAGAATGTCAGTCTTTGAAAGTTTCCCATCCTTTCTGGGGAGCCTTTTTCTGTAGAATTTAGGTCATAGGATCCTACCTGCACATTCTCTGAAATAATCTCTCCCCACAATCTAGGACACATGTCACAATATGTTCACCTTTATTTTCTGCAGTCACAAATTTTAAGGGGGGGGGGGTAAGATCAAGATCAAGCTTGTGCCCTGACCTTTCAGGGGAAAGGACTGAAAACTGGCAGTCCAAGTAGGAGTTTTTCAACCCTAATTTTAGGGTTTTTTTGCAAGGCAATGGGAGGTTAAATGAGTTGCCTAAAGCCACACAGCTAGGTAATTATTAAGTGTCTGAAGCCACATTTGAACTCAGGTCCTCCCGACTCCTGGGCTGGTGCTCTTTTCACTGTGCCACCTAGCTGCCCCCAAGTAGGGGGTTTTTGCAACAGCCAGTTGGAAGGCCGTGCAGAGCTGGGCTTAGGTCATGTAAAGAGAAAAGAAGGGAAGAAAGAGTAAATGTTGCAAGGAGTTAGATACAACAGGACTTAGAAATTGATTGGATATGGAACATAGAGGAGAAGAAAGAATCAATTATGATGCCAACCTGAGTGCCTGGAAGGATAGTCTCCCAAGGTTCCATAGAAACTGGCATATTTGGAGGAAAAGTAGTTTTATAAGTGAAGGGCATGACATTTGTTTTGTATGAATCAAGTTCTAGGTGCCTCTTGGACATTCAGATATAATATCGAGGAATCATCTATATGGGGGTGATAATTAAATCCATGGATATAGATGAAAACTGAGAGAAGGGATATATTTAAAAGAGAAGAGGGCTTGAAACAGAGCCTTGATGAAAGATGTGAATATTCTTGTATTTAATAATTAATAAACTAAATGATTAATAAATTAAAGAGCACATAAAAAGGCAAAGGGGCAAGATACAGATGCCAAATCAACAAAAGAGACCGAGGGGTGGTCAGGAAGGTAAGAGCAAAAGGAGAAGAGAAGGGTGTTCCAAAAATTCTGCAAAAAAAGACAATGTTCAGTATCAGGGAGGATTCAACAACACTAGTCTAGAGAAGTCCAGAAAGTTGAGAACTGGGAAAAAGCCATTAGCAAGCATTTCTGACCTTGAGGAGAGCAGTTTCAATGGAATGGTGAGTCAGAAATCAGACTGCAAAGAACTGAAAAGTGAGTGAGAAGAGAGGAAGTAGAGACAAGGCATGAATAGAGTGTTTATCTCCAAGTATTTGTTTATCAAAACAAGATATATAATCATAATAACTTGAGAGGATGGGGGGAACAAATGAAGTATTGTTTTCTAAATATGGGAGCACCTGACCATGTTAGTAGGTAGCAGGGAAGGAACCAACATAGATGAAAAGGCTAAAGACTAGAAAGAATAGGAATCTTTAAGGAGCAATCTTCAGGAAAAGGACAGGGAAACTTGTGAATAAGGGCACAGGTAGACATTTCACTTTGGGGGTAAGAAGGACCGCCTCCTTGTCACAGACTAGAGCAAAGGAGGAGAGAAAGGGGAAGCATTTGAAAGAGTCTTGAGGAGTGGGAGATTGGCAGCACCAAAGCTCACACATGGTAGATTTTCCCCGTGCCCCTTCTAGATGGGCTGCATGCTTGGCTAGGAGCCCACCATTGAAATATATTTAAGTCATGAATACTGTTCTCAGGCACTGTCCATTTCCAAATCTGCCTTTCTATTTTAAATCTTGATCATGAATGGGCAGCAGTCAGGAAAATATCACCTCTTTCCCTTGGGCCTCAGTTTCCTAATGAGGACTTCATAATTTTTGGAAGACACTTCATCCTTGGCCACACTCTCCAGGGCTAGGTGTCTCTTTCCTGTGACCTTGGCCAGACACCATGAGTCAGGAGGAAGAACTGGCAGGTCCCTTGTTCCCACTAGACCTTCTGGATTCTCTTTTGTAGCATTATCCAGCAAACTGTCCTTGGTTGAGGTTTACTCCATCTTTATTACCTGGCACTAAGACTATTGCTAAAATGGAATAGGGATTTTTAATCTTTTTTTGTGGTCCAGATCCCTCTGGCTAGTTAATGAATTCTAGGGACTCCTTAGAATAATATCTATAAGGACATTAAATAATTATGCAATATTTAAGAGAAATTGGTATCATAAAATAGCTCTCAAACTATCTTTAAAAAACAAACAAATTAGAGGCAGCTGGGTGGTGCAGTGGATAGAGTACCAGCCCTGGAGTCAGGAGGATCTGAGTCCAAATCTGGCCTCAGACACTTAATAATTACCTATCATGTATATCAGAGGCATTCCCTGGGTACACTCAGAAAGTCACCAGTGCATGTCCCATTCCCATGGGATATGTTTCCAAGCAGAGCCATGTCCCTAGACCATCAAGAGCACCCTGAACAATGTCCTTTTGAGCCCCAAGAGGATGAACCTACCTTCTCCAGAGGAAACTCATTATGCTTTGGAGAGCACTAATGATGAGAATCTTTCTGCCTCTGGGGCCAAGGAGGATAAACTTAACCCCTCTTGCATAGGTCAACAGTGGAATGGGCAGCACAGTGGAGTGGATGAGGTGTCACCTTGGAATCTGGCAGACATTGGCTCAACTCTCCCCTCAGTTACTTCCCAGCAGTCTTCTTGATTGACGATCCCTCCTTTCTAAAATGAGGGTATTGAACTCAGTGGTGATGAAGGGCTTTTCCAGCTCCAGATCTTTGACACTGTGAACCTTGCCTCCTAACTCCTAAGTCCAGGAGATTCATAACAGTTGTATACAAAGTCAGATCCCCAGAATCAGACACATCTAGAAATACAGGCTACATTTGCCTGGAAATGATTTGTTCAAAGGTCACAGATGTTATCTCTCTCCTTCTTCCTTTTTGATAACTGGAAGCTTAGGTCTTCTGGTGAAGAGACTCAGTAGACTTTTCTAAAGTTCCCCAAGTCAGTTAAATGTATACAGTTCCTCATAATATCTAGGACCAGCTATAAAACCTTCTGTTGATCATTTTTGCTTGCCATGTCTATCTTCTTAGGCATTGCTCCTGTTCCTTCACTCTAAGTCAGCAACACTGGCCTCTGTGCTGTTTGTTCCTCTTTTGAGACACTCCAACTCCAATCTCCAGGTTTGTTTGTTTTCTTAAAGGACTCGATGTTCCTATTCGTGCTAGTGGAAGTGGCTCCTCATTTCCAGTCTTGACCAGACGTGGACACTTTGACCTGCTCTGTTTCTGACCTCAGCTGCTTCTCCTCTTAGGCAGTCTGGTACCCTCACCCTATGAATGCCAAACTTACTACAGACACCTGGTTATCTTATTTCATAGCAATTCTCAAGTTCACAAGATTCACCAACCTCTGCTCCCAGAGACTTGTGTCCCCATATCTGGAATGTTTTCACTCTTCATCTCTCGCTCTTGAAATCTCCGCTCATGTGGTTTCTTCAGGAATCCCTTTCTGATACCCAGTAATATACTTCCCCAACTACCTTGTATTCATCTTTTCACCTTGTAGACAATAGGTTTATGCTCATTCATCTGTGTACACGTTTTCTCCTTGGAGTGGGTTCTAAGCTTTGTGAAGTCGGGTTCTTTTTCTGTCTTTAATGTTTGGACAAACACTCTCATTGGTAAATAAAAGGACTGGATTGGACAGGTGCTAAGAACTCTTTCAGCTTAAAGCCCCATTGCCTTTGGGTCACTCTCCGTTTCTGCTCCTGGTGTGGAATCTGTCCACCTGTAGCTTGTACAAGGCCGTTCACATAAACTGAACACAATAGCTGTCATCCGCTGGTTCGCTCCATGTAAATCTTCTAAATCTAAAGCATGCTCATTCTTCATCTTTTGTAGCATAAGCAGCTATCGCTGGGACTTTGTCATCTCCCAAAGGAATGTCTCAGTTTACCATTTGATGTTTCTGGTTGTGTTGGCCTGTCTTGGATTGAGGAATGGGCTATTCTTGGGGAACTCCCCATTGTCTCCATCGACAGATGAAACATCCATGAAGGGACAAATCTTTCTTATTCTGTCTCCTCTGAGTCCAAGTCATGCTCTGGACTAAACAAAAGAATTTTCCCAATTAAATGGAGAAATGGTAGACTATTAGAAATGTCACCAAACTGCCTTCCAGAGTGCCACATTTTTCTTGGCCTTTCCTAAGCCTCACCTTTTCCTCCTCCATCTCATTCATTTTTTTCTGCTTTCCAACAAATATGGATCTTGTTTTCCCATGTGCATGGCGCCATTTCTAATGAAGTAGAATGATGAGAAAGATGAGGATGAAGAAAATAATATTATCACTCTAGAGTGGACAAACCATTTCCCTCCCTATCACCTAAGAGATATATAATGAAGATATCTTAAGCCCCACTTAACAAATGGAAAACAGACATAGAGGGGAAGGGGAACAGTGAGGGGGAAAGAGAAAGGGAAGAGAAACAGCAAGGGAATAAGCAGTATTAAGGGCTGATTATAGACTGGCATTATCCCCAATTTACAAATGGGAAAACTGAGGCAACAGATAGCAAGTGACTTGCCCAGGATCACACAATTATGAAATGTCTCAGGCCATATTTTACTGAGGTCTTTCTGATTCCAGACCTTGCCTGCTACCTACTGTGCCACCTAACTTAACTATGATAAATTAAGAGACTTGTTAAAGGTGACATATTTTCTAATATCTAGGTCAGGACTTGAACCCAGGTTCTATAATAGTGAAGCTCCTACCCTTTCCTCTCTATAATTATATAATTAAGCTTCATCTAGCACTCTGGGAATATGGGATAGCCACTCCACAACATGTTGATTCAGTTGAATCCAGCTCCCCTCATTTCCTAGGATCTACAATACATCATGAAGTATGTGCAATGCCTAGCTGTAGCTACTGTGTGAGATTCAGGAGTTCAGTCAAGGTCAAGATCAACAAAGAAGAAGCTGTCAGTAGCTTGGCAAGATGACCCTGAGGGGCTACTAAGAGCAGGTGGTGTTTGAAGGCTCAGAAGAGTAATGGCATTGACAGAAGGAGCTCGTGTCTGTTTCCAGGAGGATGAGACAAGGAAGGGGTAACTTAAGGCATGTTAGGAGGGATGTAGGAGTATTAGGAAAAACATGTATCTGGCCATAAACTTGAAAAGGCATGGAAATGAAATATTAAATCAAGCTTGTTCAGTGGTCTTTGATGCAGGTCTTCAAAAGACAACTAGGGCCATCTTGCTCGTAACTCATGCTTTCTCCCTAATTCCCTCATTTCAGCCATGTGTATGGAGGTTATGAGACTGTCACCCTCTACCTTGCACAGACCATACCTGCAGGATATGATATGGCTCTTGGCTGACTCAAATTTAGGAAAGACAATGTCAAGATGCAGAATGTCCAGGAGTTCAACCAGCAAGGGAATGGGTTGGAAGGAAGGCCATGACAGTGAGGATTAATAGGACCCATGGAGATGCAGCCTGAAAAAGAGAAGACACCAGAAGTCAATGGGAGCTGCCTTCAAGTACTTAAAGTGCAGCCCTATGGAGGAAGGATCAGGCACCATCTGTTTTATAGAAGTTTCAAAGTGGTAAATTCAAGTTTGATGTCCTGACAATGAACAGAATCCTAGAGTGAAATGGGCTACCCCAGCATCAAGGGCTGAAAGGGGCCCCTTTGGAGCTATGTCCAGTCTCCAGCCCTCTTTTCTGATTAGAAGATCCCTCACCTGGCACCACTCAGGCCATCCTCATTTCATTTATGGCTTCACTAATCACCCTCTGGGTTCTTCTATCTCAATGGCAAATTTACTCTTGTGCAGATGAAACTCCTTCCATTTCCCTTTCTAGTTTCTCTTTATGTACTAACTTCCCCCATTAGAACACAAGCTTCTTGAAGGTACCAAATGGCTTTTCCCCCCATTTGTGTTCAGATGCTTAGCACACAGTAAGCACCTGCTCAGTGCTCAGTCTCTCTGTCTCTCTGATGATCTGTGGAGCTTTCTGCCTACTTAAGTCCTCTCATTTCACAGCAAAGGAGACCAAAGCCGAGGTAGATTCAATCACTTGTCCAAGACCACATAGCTGGGGAATGTCAGAGGTGGGATTTGAGCCCATCATTCAGTGTGATACCTAGAGAAGCAGGAAGACCTGGGTACAAACTGCCTCTGACATAGGTTTGTGATCCTGGTAAGTCCCTTCATCTCTCAGTGCTCTGGGAAATTTTCTAAGAATGCAAGTTCATAGAGGGTTCCTCATTAGTAGAGAAGCTTCCTCACATGGATGCTCCCAATCACAGGGGAAATCCCAAGTATGATCCTGCTCAGTGACTTCCTCTGGCTCCAGAAACAATTTTCTTTTCCACTGAGAGACCTTGCCCCCTCTAAGGACATCTTCAATCAAGAACACTTACTGAGTCATGGAAGTGATGGGATTGTTTTTTGCTAAGGATTGGACCACTAATGTCCCCTTCTGCTTTGAATTACCTTTCTTTATCTGTAGACTGAAGATAATAATAGCACCTCCTTCCCAGGGTTCTTATGAATGTCTAATGAGATCATATTTGTAAAGTGATTTATAAATGCTGTTTATTGGGAAGAAGGGCATCGTGGGGGAAAATAGTTACTGGGGTGGGTAGGAATGGCCTCTGGTAAGAGCTGGTGTTTTAGTTGAACTTTAGAAGAAACTCAAGATTTCTCTGAGGCACAGGTGAGGAGGCAGGACATTCTTGGCCCAGCATTTGTAAAGGTGTGGGGATGATAGGTCAAAGGTGTGTGAGATGGCACACTGCAGTGTGTGCAGGGCAGTAATGGACACTAAGCCTGGAAAGGAAGATTGATACAAGGTTAGGAGAGCTTTCAGGGTCACACAGAGAAGTTCGTCACTGATCACGGAGGTACTAGGGAGTCCCAGAGCTTCAGGAACAGGGGAAAACCTGGCATAGGTTCTGAACTGCTAGAACAAGAGGCAAGTCCCAATGGTGGGAGAGGCAGGAATTAGAGCACAGTGTGAACACATCTGATGGAATTCCAAAACAGCATCTGCTCCTGATGCTGGGAGGGATGCAGGCCTGAAGACCTGGGACCTATAAAACCAGACTTCTCCTGTCTCCTCCTGGAGATGAGGCATCTCTCAGGCCCCATATCCTACCCCAGCTTTGACAAGACTGACACCTTTCTGGAACTGAGGCCATGAGAAGGCCCCAAGAATCTTATCCAACACATGTTTCCAAATGATGCCATTTATAATAAAGGAATTAATCACTTTTTCCAATTTCAGATTTGTCTTCAGAGTCTTAAGCTAGGGATCAGCAGGATCTCTGACCATGGTCCTGATATTGAAAACCCATCTCTAGAAGTTCTGCAATTCCCTAGTCCAGAATACCTTCAGAGATGTAGGCCAGAAGAACAGACAGAACTGGAACATTCCATGGTCCAGAGGAAGACCTCCAGGATAACCTGGAACTGTTGACCAGAACTGACTGAGTTCCAGCTAGGTGACCTGGTCAACTCTGGTCTTGTTGGTATATCTAAGTTTCCTCATAGGAAAGTGATATTTAGATCATTGAGAAAGTCTCAGATCATGAACATTAGTTATGATCTCTGGTTTGGAAATGGACCAGGGACATTCTTTGATCCTTTTGCCTCTGGCATTGGTACATCCAAGAGAAGAGCAGAAGATCCCTAATGGGTTGTCAAGGATTAAGCCATCATTGACACTGGGATATAATCAACACTGCCTAGCCCTGTAGTCCATGTGCTCTCTTAAAACTCATGCTAGAGTTAAGACGACCTAAGTTCAAATTCTGTCTTATGCATTTACTAGCTATATGACCCTGAACAAGTCACTTACCTCTGACTGCCTCAGTTTCCTCAGCTGGGATAATAATAGCGTCACCCTCCCAGGGAATGAGATATTATTTATAAAATGATTTAGACAATCATCGGTGTTCTTCATAAACAATTGCTTCCTCCCTCCCTCCTTCTCTTCCTTTCTTCCTTCTTGTAGCCTAGTTCATGAAGCACACACAATATAGCACAGACATGTGGAAGAGGCCAGCTCTGTCTAGCTTCCCCAAAGCCACACAAAACTTCATCCTGGCTCTATCACTTAATACGGTCTATCAGTGAAGTCAGTTCTGGATACTAAATGCATGCTGAAAACAGAAACTAGTCTGGCCAGAGCTGGTCAGGTTATTAGAGGTTGGACTGGCCAGGTTATTAGAGACTGGGCTGAGCAGGTTATTAGAAGCTGGACTGATCAAGGCAATAGAGGCTGGACTGGCCAGGTTACTTGAAACTGCTCATGGGCATCTCAGAGGCTGCCATTCTTATCAGGCATCTCAGCACTAGCTGCTGTTTTCTAGCTCCACCGACCCATTTTCCCATCTTGCTGCTTGGAGCAGCAGTTTCCCCTTCTTGATCTCTGTCTTCGCTTCTCTTTCCCTGGGGTGAGGAAAAAAAACGGGGCAGTCTGGCCTTCTTCCACATCCCTGGAAGAAGCAGACTCACAGGAGCAAGGGCACAAAGATCCATCCACGGCTATTTACTGACCAGTTTCCTTAGTACTAGCCCTTCTGCCCCTTTTAAGTCCTGGACCCCAGACTGAATGTCCTCTTCTTAAGGTTTTCTCCTTCATGACTTTCTTTTGAAAGGTTTGATGGGTCAGTGGTCACCCCGTCCCAAACACCTCTCTCAGATCTTTGTTCTTTCAAGGGTCTTCTAAGAGGGGAAACCCTCCCTCTCTTCCTGCTTCTTCCTTTCTTCATGTGCTTCTTCCACTTCCCTAACATCTCAGCTCAAATCCCACACTCTGCAAGAAGCTTTTCCCACTATCTAACAATGCCAGAGTCTTCCATCTGGGTGCCTCCAATGAATGCTCTATCTCTCCTGTTTACACAATCCTGTGGTCATTGGCTCCTTCATTAGAAATAATCTCCTGGAGGTAGTCAGGGACCTTGGTTTGTTTTCCTTTGCCTATATCCTCAGAATTTTTTTTAGTATTTTGCAAGGCAAATGGGGTTAAGTGGCTTGCCCAAGGCCACACAGCTAGGTAATGATTAAGTGTCTGAGTCCAGATTTGAACCCAGGTACACCTGACTCCAGGGCCGGTGCTTTATCCACTGCACCACCTAGCTGCCCATATCCTCAGAATTTAGCAGAACCGAGCCCATAGTAGATGCTTAATAAATATCTGTTGACTTGATTCCTCAGCTTAGTCCAGAGTCTGACATTTCAAAGTTCTCTCTCCTGGGGTTTCTTCTTACCCTTGGACTGCCCTACTCCCAGCTAGGAAGCTCCCTCCCCCCCTTGTCACAGTTAGATTGTCTCAGATCCCACTGTCCCTGAGAGAGGAACTTATTTGGTCCTGTAAGACCTATAGCTGCATTAATCTGAGCGATAATTATTTCACAGGGAGAAAATGCTTTTCCAGAATAGGAAGGACTTCACAGCCCATTGGGCCTAAATGCCTTATTTCACAAATGAGGAAACTGAGGCCCAACATCATACAGGTAATAGACTTCAAAGCTGAATGATGTAGTCCTGCTCTTTGTACAGATCCAGAAGTGGAAGGGGGCTTTTCCCAATGCTTTGGAAGATTGACAGTGTTCTGATAGGCCCAGAATGAACTGACTGAGGCTAACAGTCAAGACAGGTGCTCCTTGGAACACACAGATAGGTCTCCCCAGACACCAGTCAGAGCATGGCTCTTATAGACTTATCGGCTTCCCACCCGCATCCCTCCACCTCCACTCCACTCGGCTACAGTGATCAGGGAAGAAGTGACAGCTGGGCTGTAACCGTCGAGGTCCTAGAATTTTTGGCACAGATACAGAAGAGAAGGAAGGACAATGCCTGGAAGGAGCCATGTCAAGGACACAGCTGCTACTGCCCCTGGGATGCATCCTCAGCATCGCCCAGTCCCTTGGTGTGCTCTGCCTCCAGCAGCCTGCAACCCACCCCTGATCTCAAAACCAATCAGACTTAGGAGTGATCCCAGGGTCCTTATCCCAGCCCATTCCTGTACAGGAATCCCACTGCCAAATTCTTAGTCTCACCTAAAGACCTGCAAGCATAGGGGTCTCTCCATTTTCAGAGGTAGTCTTTGGGATAGCATAAACACAAATACATGGAAAATGGAACAACAAAGCACTCCACGCCTCCCCCCCCCCACAAACACTTGAATTTCCCAGCTGGGTCACATGTTTAGGAATAGTTTATATTGCATGTCATTTAGAGATAATAATTCACTTTATTGCAACAGCCCCAAAGGACAACCTAAGGATTCCAGCCCCTCTGTGATCTTGCTCTTCTTCCCATTTCACTGATGAGGTAAATGGGATTGGTATCCAGTGTCCCATAGTTAAATATAGGAACAAGGAATCGAGCCCAGGTTTTTGCCAATGCTGAGGTCAGCACCCATTCTATCATATCACGCTGCCTTTCTCGAAGGCATCTCATCTGGCTCTTATTTTCCTTCTGGAATTAATGAGCTGATTTGGAGGGCCTGACCCAGAGGCCCAGGCAGCAGCCCTTGAAGGAAAGAGGGTGAGTATCCTCCACCCATGAAGCAGCTACTGCAGCCTCCCTTCCCAGAGCCATTACCCTAACACCTTGATTGTGCCCGAATTGTTTCTACCCCACTTATTTTCATAGACTTTGGCCTCAAATCTTCCAATCTCACTTAATTTGTTGCCTAATTGAGCATGGGACAGTGAGTTATGGTGCTTGGGATCCCTGTGGGGTTTTTATGCCACCAGAGAGCAAAGGGACCCTAGGTAGGGTGTCCATATGAGATGTGATAGGCTGTCTTTGCAAGCATGCTGATGGAATATTTATCAATTATATACTAGCAACTCCAGGTATAGGAAATGGAACTGAAGGTCAGAGGGAGAAAGAAGAGAAAAGGACAAAGTCACACCCGAGATGAAGGCTCGGCTGATCTGCATCCACCCCTTTTTTCTTGCTGACCCCGTGGGGCACTCTAGCCTGCTAATGAGGATTGGCTCCAAGGAGAAAGCCTGGCTTCTCCGAAGCTGTTTCCCATCATTGCTGCCATAAATACTCCTGGTTCCCCAGCTCAGTGAGTTCTCAGAACCAAAGATAGAAGGAGGAGCTTTAAGCTCCTCATTGTTTTTGGTTTACAGCTTACAGCTGCCTTGCCTATCTGTGGCCAGCAGCTGCTCCACTTTAGCCAACGTGGTCTTGTTGCCCAGTGAGCTTGTGGGCGATCTGGTTATGATTTGTCATTTATTCCAAGAGAGAAACCTGAGAGGCAATTTTGAGCAACTCAGTCTGTTGATCTCTATTTTGTTAAGCACCTGCTATATGCTGGGCACTATGCTAGGCACTGAGATAACTGAAGAGGCTGGAGAGGGGCCCAGAAGAAATGTAACCTGTCTCATGAGGGGCAACATGGCCTGCTGGGGAGAATTCTGGACTTGGGATCATAAAGGGCTGAGTTCCATTCCCGTGTCTGACTCTTACTAACTCGGTGACCCTGAGCAAGGGAGGGCATGTTCAATACCTCAGTTTCCCCAACTGTAAAATGGGCAGAATAATAGCATTTTCTTCACAGAACTGATGAGAGATTCAACTGTAATAAAAGTAGTTGAATAAACTGGTCAATACTAAAATCCAGTTATTCTGAGGTTATGGCTCAGTCACTACCACACCTAGCCCAGTAGTATGATTGAGGCTGTGAACATGGAGACTCTTTCTGATAAGATGAAGGTAGGTTCCCAGAGAGCACGTTTAGAGCAGCTTGTAAATAAAAATCAGGTAAATGAAGCATCATACAGAAGGCCTCTTAGGAGGTGCCAATAACCAAGTGACTGGCATCATTGGCAATGGGAGGACCATGTTATAGATGGGTTGCTAATGAAGGAACTAAGACCCAGGGAATCTAAAGACCTATTCAAGGTAATTCAGGAAGATTTTTGTCAACTGCAAAATTTAAATCAGATAGTCTCACTTTAGAGTCAGTGCTCTCTCCCATGTAACCTGCTTTACCCTGAGAAATCAGCCCTTACTTAGCATGGAGAGATTGGGATCACTACGTTACATCACAAAAGACTATAAATAGCAAAATCATTAAATTCAGTTTTTAGACAGTTAATTCAGCTTCTTTTAGTTTCGTGGTTGTTTTAGAGGGGAGTTTCCTGAACTTCTTATTTCATGAGGATAGGGAACTCCCAAGGAAGAAAATCCCTCCACAGATGCAGAGCAACTCATCTTTAACTTAGAGTGATGCCTAGGGGACTGAGAAAATTAAAGGCTTTGCCCAGCATCACACAGCCAGATGTATGAAAAGCAGGACTTAAACCTCAGATTTTCTATCTCTGTCCAATGCTTGTTTTATTCAGTTGGCTCATCTCTCACCTGAGTACCCTCTCTCCAGCCTCTGGTCATGATGCTGATGAGATGACTGAACAAAACTCCACAAAAGGAACCTTTATTTAAACAACTGGCAAACTCAAAGGGCCCAGCATCCTAACAGTCACCTGAGAGGAGATTGTATAGAAATCTGGAAACTTCCAACATTTAATAATTTATGTTTTTTTTCTTTTTAAAAACACCTATCAGCTTTCAGAAAATAGTAACAAAGTCCTTCTAGAAGTGGCTGCTTCCTCCAATTTTGTGACTGACACTGGTATATATGGTTGTAATTAGAGCACTGATCATTTCTTTGGTCCTATTTTCTTCACTTCAAGCTTGGTGTCAGTGTCCTCATACTTCTTCATACTAATCATTTCTTCTAGGACAGTATCATATTTAGAGACATTCCTTCATGGTAGATAGAGCATCACCTGTAGAATCAAGAAGACCTGAGTTCAAATTCTATCTCAGACATTTACTAGCTGTGGGAACACAAGTTCCTTCATTTCTCCTCAGTTTTCTTCTCTCTAAAATGAGAAACTTAGACTCTGTGGTCTCTAAGTTATTTTCCAGCTCGAAATCTCTGATCCTATCATCTATGAACCTGAACCATTGCTCAGTGATTGGAGGCTCTTATGAATGTTTGTGGAATAAATAGTCTTTTTGCCCCCTCTCATTAGCATCCTTGAGGTACCCTAGTGGTGTAATCACTATGTCAAATGCTATTAGCAGTTTTAGGGTTCCACTAATATGTGACAAGATGTCTTTTCTAAAAGAAGTGACAATCTCCCCGCAGAAGTGTAAGAGTGTGCATATTTTTCCTCAGTCTTTCAGCAGTGAATTTGATTGCTTTGAAATATTGTTTTCCAATTTATTAGGTGCATGGTGGTAACTTGGAATTATTTTCATTTGGGTTTTTCCAATTGATGAAGAGTGTGAAGAATTTTCCAGGTGATGATGGATCATTTGTGATTCTTCTTTAGAAAAATACTCTTTGACAATTTAAACTTCTAAAATAATTCTTAAAGATTTTGCATTAATTCCTTACCAGTTTGGGGTGTCAAACTTCTACCAGGAATATATATCATGATTTCCAATTTTTTATTTTCTCTTTTTATATATTAGGAACAATACAAAGTTTTATGCATTTCTTGTCAAATCCATCTTTTTTGGCACATAATTTCTTCTATTTATAAACACTTAAGAATGTATTGCCTCTCAAGTCATGACAGATATAATGTTATCTGTTATTTATGTTTAGGTAATTGATTCACTTTGCATGTATGGAGATACATGTAGCAAGTAATAACTCTTGCCCCATTTTTTCACTGTAGTATTGTTCAATTTTTCCAATTATGTTTTATTCCTGGTTTATGATGTTTAACTTATCAGATATGAATCTATTGTGCTCACTTGTTTCTACTTTGAGGTTAACCAACATATTCTATTGATTTGTTTTTCTATCTGATGTCAAGTATTTTACTAATCATTACATCATCACATAATTTAAGATGTAGATGGAAAATTCCTTTTCCTCCTTTTATTTCAAAATTTCCTTTGATATTCTTTTTCTTAGGTTTTTTTGGCAAGGCAAATGGGGTTAAGTGACTTGCCCAAGGCCACACAGCTACGTAATTAATGTGTCTAAGGCTGGATTTGAACTCAGGTCTTCCTGACTCCAGGGCTATCCACTGTGCCACCTAGCTGCCCTCCTTTAATATTCTTGACCATTTGTTTTCCCACTAAATTCGATCATTCTAAATCTGGGTGGCTTTCTGTTTAATTGATCATCATTAAGCATATATGGGTATTTGCATCATATTAGGATCTTCACTGATTTGGCTTAACTAGCTTCACATCTTGACTCACTAATTATTTGATTTTTCTTACTTTAAAAAGTGATTCATTACTGTTTTCAGGTCAATCTTTGGCACAAGATGGCATGTGGGCTGCTCTGTGGTAATTGGTTTAGGGAGTGCATGAGATCCCAGATTGACACACAGGACTAATTCATTTATAGCAATCAGAAATGGAAGTCCAAAGGATAGAATTTGCAAGGGTTTCATAGGAGGGGGCATTTAGGAAGCCAATCATGCTTTTTTTCCATCAACAGGACAATATTAACATCTACCAGAAAGGTTGTACCATTGACCACTGGAGCAGGAAGACAGCAGCTGCAGCCAGTAGCTCTAATCAATACACCAGCTTTTCCCCCATCCGTTGGCTTCCAGTATCCAAATGTGTGAGCCTAGATAGCTGGACCAGTGCTTCTAGCCCAGGCTCATTCTCTAGAGTTAACTATGTTGCCAGGAGAAAGAGATATAAGTGAAAAACTAATTTAGCTCCAGAAGGTCTGGTCATCTAGAGGACTCTGTATTGGTGCTTGTATTTGAAATCCCCTATTTTGTGGGTGCCCTAGAGGGAGCCTCATGTAGTTGTCTGTGCTGACCATGGTTGAATATCTTAGGATAGAAGAGACTCCAAAAGATCTGGTAGAAATCCTGTTAGATCACAAGGACGGGGATGTCTGAATCCTTCTCAATCCCTTCAGAACCTTTCCATATTCTCTTTGGCACACTTGTGTTAGAGTTCATGGGTGCTTGCAAACAGAAGTCAAAGGATCTTGGAAAACATTTTTTCTTTAGGAAACTGAACATGGTGGAGGAGAGGGAGGGAAGATGGGAAATTCCTCTCCAATATGAAAAGTGAAGGTATATAAGATCCCTGAATTTAGGGTGGGGGAACTTGAGGGAAAACTAGAAGATTGGAGTCACGTGGATCTTCACTTTTCCCTTTGTAGCCAATGGAATCAAGTGTATATACTTGGCTCCTTCAATGACTCATCCGTATTTCCTCCAACAGTGCCAATAATATGGCGACCAGACCTTGTCCTGTGTGACTCTTGGACATGATGTCTCATGAAAGCTCCATAGGTGGGCTGCCCAGTGTGAACGACTTCCCTTTAGGATTTCTGACATTCCATAGGTACCATTGGCCTGCATGAGCTATCTCACAGTATTCTCTCATTCTCACAATTTAATCAAGTCTTTACATTCCTTGCTGTCCAACAGAGCTCTTTGAAAATATCTTTTATTTCATATTGGTAATATGCCATGTACATGTCACATGTATATGCACCATTGAAGTCTCTTCAGTGACTCATAGCTTAAAATCATCAGAGAATATGCTCTATAGCATCCATAGGAGAGTGCTGGAGTATTGATATTGTGGTGGTTGTAAGGAGAAACTTCAAGTCAATGAAAGCCTTTCCCTTACTACTATGTGAATAGTTAAGGACCCACTTCATTTGAAGACTCCAGTGTCCACTGAAGATGTGTGTTGATATCTCAGCTCTATGGACAATGCCTTCAGCTCCAGAGAATAGGATCATGAGAATCCTTTTTCATCCACTTGGCTGGTCTTGAGTGACTCGTAAGATGAACCTTTTTTGAACAATGATAGCTCTCAATTGAGAAACTTCAAAACTGCAAGGGCTTGTTGCACTCAGTACAAAATTACCTGCAGATGTGACTGTCTGGCTCTCCCTATTTAGAACCCACGTTCTTTTTCTTGTCTATAGTGATCCTGCTCCACGGCACTGACAAACCATTTTCTCTATTACGCATGTTTTTTCTTCACAATGTATTTGAGGACAGAGGATGCCAGTTATCTGTATTATGATAATAATAGTAATAATCATAATATTAACATTTATAAGGCACTTTAAGACTTGCAAATCACTTTACATCTAATATCTCATTTGATCTTCACAACTACTCTGGGAGATGAGGGTTATTTTCAATCCTCATTTTACCGATGAAGAAATTGTGAGAGAGATTAAGTGATTTGTCCAGTATCACACAGATAGTAAAATGTCTGACTCACTGGGAAAGGAGAACATTCAACTCAGTGTTTTTCTTTATTTAATTAAGTGCTTTTTATAGTCAATGAACACACCGGATGGTGGGATCTTGTTTTTTTCAAACTCCATTGTTTTTCTTTTGTTTATAGTATTAATAATCTCTTCAATTTTCCCCAAGCTGTTGACAGTCTTATCTTTTTCAGCTATATTAAGATCTAATCCCTCTAATTCCTAAAAATTAGTTTCTCCCTTCTTCTCTGAAGATTTGGTTAAATTTTACAAATTGATCCATTCTTGCTTTCAACAATGCCATTTCTTTCTCTAATATATAGTGTTGTTAAAATTTGCTTCAAATGACCTTCATTTTGGCAGGTAATGGAATACCTTGTGGAGAAACCTCAGTTGCTTTGATTCATATTTATTTTATTATGAATGATTGGGAACACTTTTTCCTGGGGTTCTTAATAGTTCATAGTTCTTCCTTTGAGGCTTGTTTACTCCAAGCCTTTGCTCACTTGTCCATTACAGACTGGAAAAGCACAGTTTAGGACACTTCAGAACTAAGGATGCGTAGGATACCAGTCTCTTGGGGCAAACAACCAAAGAAAGATGGGAAACTCTCAGGAGTTACTAAGAAACAAAGAATGCTGATGAAGAAGAAAAATGGGAATGGCTTGAATCCACTGATGTAGATGCATAGAGAACTCACCAACCATTTTAGAGTTTCAGATTTTTTAAGGTATAACAAATGGAAGCAAGGATAGGTAGCAGAGAATGAATACAAAACTATGATGTGATGCTGAATGGAGCCTTACAAAGCCAATCATAAGAAAAGGCTTTAGACTATTACTACCATCTTCTCATGGACCCAGGGTCATTTTGTATATTGTCTTGTTTTCTGAGTTTCCATGGGCAAAGAATTAATGACTAAGTGGTCAGCACATTGCGTCTTCAGCTGGTCTGGGTCTTGGAAAGCAGTGTCTACCATCCCTGGGACTATACTTGGAGAACCTTCCAGAGTCCACCATGGTGGGCATAGCCTTCCAATCTGAGACCCACACCCATGTCATGGGAGTTCTGTGTCAATCGCTTCCACTGCTCATAGCTTCTTCCCTTCTAATCCATTTTCAACAACATTGATAAGGTGCCTACTATGAGCCAGGCTCTCTGCTTGATCATCAGATTTCTCTTCCAGTGCCATCTTCTTCAATGTTGGAAAGTTCTCAGTTACTGAATGGAACCAAAATAAGTGGATACATATTCTGATCTCTTGCCTCACCTATCCAAGTGAGTTCCTATTATTTAATCCTCAGCAATGATTCCAGGCCAGCCAAGGAAGAACAGGAGGAAATGGACCTTTATTAAGCACCTACTGTATACCAGCTACTTTATAGATATTATTCCTTTTGATCCTTACAATAACCTGCTAAAGTGTAGTTAGTAGATTCATGTTACAGTTGAGGAAACTGAGGTGGACTTCATTGAAATGACTTGCCTGGAGTCATCCAGCCAGTAAGCATTTGAAACTGGTTTTGAAGTGTTTTCCTGACTCTGATCCCGGTGCTCTCTGTGGTATTGCAGCCCCTATCAGCCTAAATGAAAAATCATTGAATTTTAGAATCTGAAGAGACCTCCATAGCCACCATCTATTCCAACCACATTAAAAGAAGTTCCTTCTATGATATACTCAACAAGCGGTCATCTGCATTGTATCCAACAAATGGTCAGCCATATTTTGCCAGAAAAGTCCACCAGTTCTCCAGGCAGGACAACACTTTGGGACCATTCAGATTGTTAGGAAGATCTTACAGAAGACAAGCATCAAAGTGTCTCCTTCCACCTACCACTCATGGCTCCTGGATCAATAGAATAAGGCAAATGATCATTCTTCCTCATGAGAGTTCTTTATAGAGTTCTTTAGAGATCATAGACTCAGAGGTAGAAGAGACCTTTTCAGCCACTGATTGTTACTGCTGTCATTTACAGATGGGAAACTGAGGCCAAAGAGAATGTGTGACATGTCCTGGGTCACACAAGTTATATATGTGTGTGAACCAGGATTCAAACCCAAGTCTTCCTGACTCTGTGTCTTGAACTGTCTCCATTGACCACATGCCCCTGAATCTTCCTTTTTTTCAGGCTGAACATAGAGTTCATTCGCCTGCTTCCCATATGAGAATGCCTCTAGGCGCTTTGTTGTGCTGGTTACCTTCTCCAAATATTCTTGGTTCATCAATACCCATCTTACACCGTGGGGCCCAGAATGAAGCACAATGCTCCTTGCCAGCCTAGGCCAGACAATGGGTCCCACCAGCAGTCCCAGCTATTGCCCTCATTCCCCTGCAGGAGTCCTGGGGGACAGAACTTGTTCCTGCTTCTTTTCATCATCATAGGCTCCTTTCCAGTGACCATTTTATCCATACAAAATCCCACTCTGGGCAAAACTCTAGTATCCCTACCCTAGGTGTGTGACTCTACTTCCAACTCTGAGGTTTTCCTGGTGCTGTGATTATGTGAACCAATGGAGTGAGTGTCCACTGGACACATGAGGCCTCCATTGAAATAGGCTCCAGTGACTGTTTTCTGGATCAATGGAATTTTAAGTATTAAAGGTGGAGGGAGGAATTCTAATTCCAGAGCTTTGTGTTACTTAAGTTTTGGAGGGCACCACCTCAGCTCTGCACAGAAGTACAGAAGTCTTACTTTGTGTCTGAGGTGCCTTCTGCACTCTCTCAGGGGGGTAGTTTGCTTCCTATTGGTGGCGGGGGGGGATAAAATTCTCCATCTTTGGTGCACTATAGACTCTTAGATTGAAGTTGATCTCACTTGGTAGACAGCCCAGCATAACAGGTAGAATCTGGACTTGAAATCAGAAAGTTCTAGGTTTAAATCTCCCCAGTCACTAGCTATGTGACCCTGGATCAATCACTTACTTCTCTAGGAATCAGTTTCCTCATCCAAGGAGTGGGAATAATAATACCTGAGGAACCTGGTGCATAGAGCTTTTTACAAGGATCAAATGCGCTAATGTCTACAAAGGACTCTGGGAGCCCTCAAGCCCTAGATAAATGTCAGCTATTCTTCTTGTGGGCTCTTGTACACATTCCAACCCTCCATGTGTCAGGTTCCATTTTTAAAATTTATTATAATCCCTGTATGTCAAACAGTTTTTATTTGTACAACTTATGCTTCACCATGAAGACAAACATGCCCCGCCAGCAGCAATCTCTATCAAGGTAAAGGAAGAGCTTTTAAATCCCAGTTGCCAGGGAAAAGGGAAGCAGAAACAATGCTGGGGCATTACAAGAGGGATGGGAAGGGAAATAGCTGGTCTGGCCCTGCAGTCTTAGGGTGACACCTATGGCATCATATCAGAGGCAGAACTTAGTGCACAGGAGCCATGTTTCAGCAGACAAGCTATTGTCCTCTTCCTTTGCCCCTCCAAACCCACCCTCATCCCATGCCTTGCTTCTCTGTGTCCCAACAAGGTGTCTTTGAAATGTTTGAGATTCCCTCCAGTGGTCTATTCTGGGCTTGTCTGAGTGACTCTGGGATTTCCTCTGCCAAGAAGCATCCCTGCCCTAGATGAGGAGCAACTCTGTCTGGATGATAGGGATGGGGTTGAAGGTAAATCCTTACTGTCTTCGCTCTCAAGCAAAATCTGCTCATGCATCTTCATCCAAGTTCTCCTGCAAATCTCAAAGGGACGGGAGGGCAATGCATCATGAATTGGAAATAAGCCCTTGGAGAACTGAATTTTATGGATGTTCTTTGGTAGCTTGGGGTGACCTTGAGCAGATGGGACCCTAGGGAACCATAATCCAAAAGAGACAGAATATCATTTCTCTAATAGGCATGTCCCGTATGCAAAAGTACTTTTTGTACATTTTGGGAGTCGGCATGCTAAACTTCCTTACCACTGGGGCTTGTAGATATGGGAAGACATTGGCCAATAGGATAGCTGTTCAATTCAACTGAAACAATATTCATGAAACATCTATAATGGGCCCTCAAAGGGAAAAGACCTAACCTCTGCTCTCTCAGAACTTACTAACTAAAGATATACAGGTAAGTGTGATGAGAGGTAGGTGGAGGAAAGAAAATTACCATCAGCATGGAAACTAGCAATCAATCTTTGTAGGGATTTGTGTTTATCAGGAAACTTTAATTGAATCCTATCACTTGTTCCCACTATTTGTATTAGGATGCTACTTTTGTTTGGGATACTCTACCTCTGAAACAAAGAGAAACCAAGGTCTGTGAAGCCTAGAAGCTTCCAACTGGGAATTTTTTTTTAAGCTAGGGCCCAGGGACTTTTATCCTGCAACCTTTAAACTTTTTTTTTAACATTTGGATAGTTGTATGTCAATACATGAAACAGATAAAGTTAAGAACTCTTGGCAAAGAGAAAGTGAAGGCATTTATAGCATGTCTGCCAAATGTTCCAGTCTTCCAGGATTCTGGAAAAGTCATTGTCCAAAACTGTGAGATTGTCTTTGGATGACACACATTTTTCACTCAACCCCTGTGGCCAATAAAGAGTTGAGGTGCCAGGAAAATCAGGGCTTGAATTCTGAGTGATACTCACTAGCAGAGTGATCCTGGATAAGTCTTCAGACATGCTTCAGAGCTTGGTTTCTTCATCTGTAAAGTGAACTCAATAGCAACCAGAGTATTTGTGCCACCAGCTATGCTGTGAGGCTCAGATAAGATTCCATCCAATTTAATTTAGCCACTATTTTGTGGGCACCTACTGTGGGCAAAGTGCTGTGTGCATTGGTAGACACCACTGCAGAAGCAACAATTTTAAAATACTCTGACTGTTATTCATTGTCATTGTTGTGATTCTGTTTGTTAAGTGATTCCTAAACATGCTTTGGGTTCCTCCCCGTCCTTGTAATGATCAGCCCTCCAGAGTCTTCTGTCTCTGGACCAATCAGGGGAACTTTACTTCCCTTTAGCATCAGAACACAATATATGCAAATCTTTCTGAAGGGAGACAAGCAAGATTATGAGAAAGATGACAGACCCTACCTCCATAATGTATTGTCCTTACCTCTATAATCTCCTTCTTGTTCATCCATATTGCCCCCCTTGCATTCCCATGGCCACCACACTAGTTTAGGTCCTCATAAATCCTACCCTAAAAAATCCTATACTTTGTACATGATCTCTCTCTCTCTCTCTCTCTCTCTCTCTCTCTCCCCGCCCCCGCTATGAATTGACAATGCCATTATTATTTGATCATTTCTTTATGTTTATCCAACATTCTCTACTGTTCCCAGGAGGCAGAGACATCCTCATTCCTTTCTGGAATCTTTGGTATCTAGCACCAGCATTGTCTGGAGCAGAGGAGATCCTTGATCTGTGTCAGAACTTCTAAGTAAGTGTTAGAAGGAGATGAACAGGCTGTTCATCCAGTCTTGGGAATCTTTTGAAACTCCTCCAAGGCTGGGAAGCAATGGAGCACAGTGGAAAGACCACTAACTATGGAGTCAGATAACTGGATTCCAAAGTCACCTCTGATACTCCCTGAGGAACCTTGAACAGGTCCCTTAAACACCTTGTAAAGTGGAGGACTAGACCTGATGATGCATGAGGATCACCCCAAACCTATGATCCCATTTGGTTAGGATGTGGTAGGCTTGGGGCGGCTCTGCTAAATCACCAGAGCTCCAATACAGAACTCATGAGCTTGCCTTCCATTCTTGCAAATCTTTCTCTTCTGGATTTCCCTATTTCAATGAAGGGCAGACCCCCATCCTTCCACTCACCCAGAATTGTGTCATCTTAGTATTATCAGCAGTCAGTCAGCAAGCATTCATGAATGCTTTCTCTATCCCGAGAGCTAAGCTAAACACTGAGGTTACAGAGAAAAGTCTGCCCTCAAGGAGCTTATACTTTAACCATTTGCTCTTCATTTCTTACCCTAGAATAGATTTCATCAGGAGGCAAATCCTGTCATCTCTCCCTGCGTCATTTCTCTTACATTCATCCCCTTCTTTCCATTTGCCCAGTCATCATCTCATTTCAGAAGCCAGAATATTGCATCAATTCCAAACCCTCATTTAACATCTAGAGAAAGTGAGGCACAACTGTCTTCACAAATTATAACAGCCTGTAGTTTTCTTTTTCTGCCTTATCTTGGCATGTTTGGGGATCTGAATCCACACTTGCCTTGTGGAAAGAATTAGGGAGAACGATGTCTTTATTTTTTAAAACAGTTTATGTAATAAAGATGTGACCATCTGGTCCTGGTGCTTTTTTATATATGGATTAATTAATGATCTCTTTAATTTCTCCTAAAATATGTTCCATTTTGTCATTTGGCTTTCTTTATTATAAATATTCATCCACTTAATTCATATTCTCAGTTGTCTTGCCATATAACTGTGCATACAAGTCAATCCTAGGTATATTTATTTATTATTTGACATTTCAGTGGACCACCTGATGGGCATCTCCGGCAACTGTCCAAACAGAGCTAACAAGCATGGTGTTTTGTGGTGTTCAGAATTAATGACTCTATTGGAAAATCACCTTGATGGGGACAGGTCCACCAGATTACTTGTATTTTTGGTTTCCTTCTCCATGGGAAAATCATTGCGGGATTTTGCCTGAAGCTCTTTCCAGGGAGGGACTTTGCTTTAGGCTTCTTTCTAGTTTCTCCCACTGTCCACAGACCATGATAGGATGTTCTACAAAGACTTGTGGAAGGGAGGGAGGAGTAGCTGGGAAATAATGCTTTTATTGACATTGAGAGTCCTTCTCCAGAAGAGATAAGAATGAGGAGAGGATGGCAGTGGGAGTTGGAGGGCTCAGAATAGAAGTCCTGGCCTAGAGGCTGAAGCAGCTCTAATGCTTCCTGGTCCCTGCCCTCCCCCATGGAATAGAAGCAACCCTGGGATGGGCTGGCTCTGAACACTCCTTACTTTGTATTTGCTGCCCATGTGCCTTCCACAAGATCTCTCCGCTTGAACCTCCAGTCAGAGAAGCCACAGGGACATTCAGCCCTGTCTGATTGCTTCTCTTTGTATGCTTCTGTTCTTTGGGAAATGCCACCGACCCATCAAAAGCATCCCTAGTGTGGCCTCGGGGCACTGGTCTGCTTTGTCCTTGCCCTCATGTGGGGGCCTGGCCTTGTGCCTTGATTTCTTGTATTCTGTTTGCTTCTTTTTTTATCCACCATCCCCAGGCCCTCCGCGACATGGCTGCCATCTTCCTGAAGTCATTCCTGTTGCCTCACTAGGAGAACATGAATATTCCTATTTATAGGATTCTCTCTCACCCTCCCCCCCACCCCACAATTCAACCAAATCCCATCCTGGATTAGATTCTATCATCTCAGTGATCTCCTGGCCTACTACCCCCTCTGGAATTCTGTTTTCCTCCAGGACCTTACAGGGACTGGCTCTTCTCCCTGCCCATGCCTGGAACCAGCTCCTTTTCCCGATCCTTCCAAGCATTACTGTTCTCTCCTTCAGATCATCTTGTACTTACTTCTCTCTCTCTCTCTCTCTCCCCAAGCCCAGCAGGTGAGCTCTCTGGGACTGTCCCTGTGTCTCTAGCCCCTAGCTCAGTGGCTGCTGTCAGAGTGGGCATTTCATAAATGCACCTTCCTGGGTAGTCTGGAAAACCGTCCCTCTTCCTCCCTTCATTTTCAGAATATGTGGTATCATCAACAGTAATGGCCCCTCGGGTGGGGAACCTGGGTTCAAATCCTGCTTCAGACATGAACTGTAGGACCTGGGGCCAATCTCCAAGCCTCAGGCTCCTTCTCCTTAGAATGGGTGTCGTCCTGCCTTCTTCCCAGAAAAAGGGAATGTGTCCAACCAGTGCCCCGGTGATCAGGGTCCTGCCTCCAGCAGCGAAGAGGGTGGGTGGCTTCTAGCTCAGGGACAGGGGCACTACCTGAAGGGAGGAGATAATCCACCTAAATAAACAGCCCCCCTCTACTCCTGGGCCAGCCCAGGATTTTGACAGGCTCGGAAACAAACTGACACGTTGATTTATTCATGGAAGATCCTGGTCCCCCTCCCCCGGGGCCCACTCTGCTCCTCCTCATCTCCTTTACAGGAAGATGGAACCTTAAAGCAAACACACACCGCTCCGTGCTGCTTCCAGTTTTAGGAGGAAAAAACAAACAAACAAATAAAAAAAAACAAAAGATTGCAAGAACAGATCAGTTGATTAAAAACATTGCAAATAGAACGTTTTCTTTACACACGCAAACAAAGCCAGCATCGGCCTCCAAGACATTCTTAATGAAAGCTTCCCAACACGCACACGCACACACACACACACTCCCCCCACCCCCTTCCCTTGTGAGTCTGTGTCAATCTTCTAAGCTAAGATGTTTACTAGCTCCATTTTGTCTAGCCCACGTTAGATAAAAGGCGAAAGAACTGGGTTCTTTGGCCTGGGGAAGGAAAGGCATGCCGCAATGGAATAATTGCCTATGGCACATGTGTGTATCTATGGGAATAGACCTGCGCTTGTGTTTTGCTCTAGGGGGTGGGGAAGTCAAAGGGTTTGACCTGGGATCACAAGTGTGTCAGGGACTCCTTGTATGAAGAGATGTGATGAGCGACCTGGGGGAACTGAGACAACCCATGCTTGACCCAGGTGGCACGCTAAAGTGTGTTGAGGCCAAACTTGAAAGGAGGTCTTCCTAATGACAAAGGGGCTTCTCTCCCCTGGATGCCTTGTGTCCTCTCCCCTGTGTTTATATATGATGTACAAAGAAGGGCCACCTACCATCTCGGGGGAAGAAAAAATAAGACAAAGCAGGAGGACTAAGCTAAAATAGGAGCACAAAATGAAGGGTTTCTAGCCACGGCCTGTCCCTTTAACCTCATACCCCCCCCACACACACATGGAACTTCTACATATTCTTACCCAATTCTCTATTTTATCAAATGGAGCATAGGAAGCAGCTGATGAGGGTTTGGCCAAGTATGGCCTCAGTTTCTTCATCTATAAAATGAGGCAGTTAGATCATAATCATTCCATCAGTATTTATAAACTGTGTGTACTAAGCTAGTGCTGGGGTTGGGGGATACCTAGAGGACAGATGGTGCAGTCCCTCCCCTAGAGTACCTTAGAGCCCTTCTTTTGGGGTGAAAACAATACAAATAATTATCACATAGAGTGAGAAAGGCCAGCTCTCTGAGAAAATTTCTGGGCAAATACAGAGAGAGAAGCCACTCACTGGGTGAGCTTGGGTCAGCTCCTCGGGTGGGTGGGTGCGGGGAGTCAGAGAGGCTACAAGCTGAGGACAGGCTTCAGCAGAGCATGGAGAGATGAGGAAGGTTCTCAGAGGAGCCAGGATTTCACTGCCAGAATGGGGAGGGGGCTGGTAGACTTGCCAGGCCCCTCAGGGCAGAGCCCATCATCTCACCTGATCTCTACCTAGCCTAAGAGTCTGTGATTCAAGATTTTAGGAAGAATTGGATTAGATTGGGGTTATCAAGATGGAGCCTCTTAAAATGTCTCGACCGTTAAGGGCAGGTAATTCTGAGATGATAAAGTTGCAGGACAGGTGCCTGCTGCATTAGTGGAGAGTGTATCATCTCTGGGCGTTCCCCCAAGAGACAGGGTGGCTTTTCTGGGTTGGACATTGTTTGATGCCATCCTCTCCGGCAAAGAAGTCCCTGGTGCCATCGCTTGCTGACACATCACAGACTGAACACATCCAGATGTGACCCAGGTAGTTGTGGCCCCTGTCCTCAGAGGGTATCCAGTCTGTCTAGTCGGCTGTTGCTGCATGAGAGTCCAGAAGAGGAGGCTGCCACTTGGACAGGAATCAGGGAGGGCTTCCCAGAAGAGGCAGCCTTGGAGGGCAGCTTTAGTGGGGTAGGTGGTGACCTAGAGGGAATGAACATGAATAGCATGAACATCAGCAGGGAGGTAGGACAGGGCCCATCAGTGGATCTGGAAGCACTTAGTAAGTCCTGCTAGGGGTGAGACAGGATACAAGGGGCCCGAGATATGAGGGCAGAAGTAAAAACAGCCCCTGCCCTCACTGTGCAAATGGGGGAGATGATGCGAGAGTGGGGAGGGACCCCTGGGCCAATCCACAGATGAAAGCCGGAGCCTGCCAACTGGAAATCCTGTGGAGTGGACAGCATCCCTGGTTGAGGACACATCTGTGGGTGAAGACACATCCGTAGATGAGGACATGTTCATTGTGGGTGAGGACAGGTGAAGAGAGATGGGGAGAAGACAAAGAATTTTGGCAGAGTATGGGCAAAGCCTTCTGTGGAGTGACTGAATGTGTGCTTGAGTGTGAGTGTGTGCACACATGTGAGTGTGTGTGTGGGGATATGGGCAAGGGCAGTGAAGCTTTGGGTAGCCACTGAGTTAGGAGTGACAGAATCAGTCAGGGAGAGCAGAAGGAATGCACTTAAGCTTGGAGAGGCTACACACGTGGAACCGGTTAGCACCACTGGAACCTGGCTTCTTGGGGTCTCTATCCTACAGAGCTGGGCTCTGCCTCACTGTCGCCTCACCTCAGCTGGGAGAGGACCCTTTTCTGGACCCTTTTCTCTCTTCCCTCCCCCATTTACTTTTAAGTCTTATCCAGAGCATCCAGGCTCCAGGCCAGTTCATCAATCTCAATCCTTGTTCAATACACTTCATCTCTGACCAGGAACCCATCATCCTGTCATTCCTGGACACCATTCTTAAAATCCTTCTGCTCACTTGCCATGCCACATTGTTTCTTGAAAGTCCCTACCTTCCATGGGAATGGAAAGAGAACACTCATGGTGGTCCAGGCTGCCATTTTCAACAAGAATGGTTTGAGCCAAGGAAACTTAACCTGTCTTGAGAGAGGATCTTGGCCCTGTTGGCGGAGGGTCACATCCCTCCTCCTCCTCAGCAGGTCAGTTCCTCTGGGAACACATCTTTTCCATCTAGAGCTAGATATGGACACACTTGTTCTTGGGTCGACTTGGAAGTGACGGCTTCCTCTGAAGAGCGAGGCTCACCCCCCAGAGGAAATCCCTTGAACCCATTTTCCACCACAGACTTAACCATTCTATCAGGGGATCCTTTCACCAAAGAGTCTCCTCAGCAACACCCCAACCCTCTTTGGGTTTGAATGGTCAAAGACCTTGTCTCTTTAGAGAAGAGAGTCACCTCATGTTAATAGCCTTTCTTTCCCCAATCGCTACTTGACTGTTAGTCATTCCATGGTTCCCATCCCTGACCCTGATGGTCACATCTCAACCAAAGGTGCACAGGGAATGAAAAGCAACCTAACATCCAATAGCATCGCACATTCAGAGCCCGACCCGCCACCGCCATACTTACATTGGAAAAACCACTCCACCCCAATGAATGGAATTGGTGACTTGTCGGTTTTCTGAACTTTGAAGGAATGGTTGGGGGAAGACTTGGGCCCTAACATGCTGGGATGTGCCCAGAGATCAGCAGCTGGGGGTTGAGGTCATTGAGATCATTGAGATCATGTCCTGGGAGGGCAGGCAGAAGGAGCTGGGGATATTTAAGCTGGAGAAGAGAAGACTGAGGGGCCGTGCCAACTGTCTCCAAGGAAGAGGCCAGTTTAGACCCAGCAGCTTGGCCCCAGGGAGCAGGAGGAATGGGTGAGAATAATAGCAAAAACCAGGATAATAGCAACTGGCATAAATACATGTGATATGTTCATGGCTGCATGTATACATACTATGTTGCTTGCAAAATGCTTGATATGTCCTATTATGACATTTGCTCCCTGGGAGCTAGATGCTCTTATTAGCATTTTAAAGAGGAGGAAATTGAGGCAGTCAGGAGTTAAATGATTCACCAGAGTCAGAGTTAGTGTCTACGGTAGGATTTGAATTCATGTCTACCTGAGTCCAAATCTGGTTCTCTACCACACACCTTAATTAGCTGCAATCCAGAAGTCCCAGAGAGGCATATTTAAAGTTCCTAAAAAATCTGACCTACCCCAAAGTATGAGGAGCTACCTTGAAGGGCAAAGGGTCCCATCTCGACACGGGTCTTCAAACAAAGACTGGGCGGTTACTTCTTGGGACGTGTTCAGCGGGGGTCATTTTTCCCATCATGTGTTAGAATTGATGGCCACAGAGGCTCCTTTCAAATGAGAGCTTGTGTGATTTGGCAGAACAAGCCTCGCGCTTGGGTAGCTGTCTGATCCATCTCACAGTGTCCCAAGTCTACCTTGTGACCCCAAGGCCAGGTGAAGGGCAGTTGAGTGAGCAAGGACCCTCCCGCAGAAGGAAGGAGCCGTGCTGCTGAGCTGATGGTCAGAGCCAGTACTGACAGCTGGCCTGGCGGGCCCCCGGCGAGGCTGGGCCTCTGCCAGTCTTTTACAGATCAGGGGCATCCTACAAATATTGACTGATAACCATAGTGTCTCCATATGAGGATTTTGACAAGTTAAATTTAACTTCTCTGGTGGCTTGTTCAGATGTGGTTTTTCTCCCTCTCCTATCTTTGGAATCATCCATTTCATTATTTTTGATTATTTTAAAAAATTTTATCCGGGTCTGTTGTTTTGTCATTTCCTGATCGCCCTCCTTCCTCACCTCCCCCTTCCCCACATGCGAACTCTTGCAATGAACCTTCCTTTGCCATTAAAAACCAATTAAGGAAACCTGCCCACACATCCAGAGGATGGTTTGGAGGGGAGGCACAGGGTGGGGAAAGAGAAATGCGGCCCGCCCCAAGGCTCATTCAGCCCAGTCTTGCTGATCTCAAGTAGACCCGGAAGAATTGAGGGCCCACCCACGTTAGGGCACCCTCAGAAAGCATGGTGTGGGCTCAGGCTGTTGCTGTGGGCCTAGGCTTGTATGACTCCAGACAGGATGGCCAGACCCTCCTGTGGAATCCTTGTGGCAGAGCCTGCCCTTTGGGGAGTCCCAGCCCCCCCCCGGCAGGCCCACTTTCCTCCTTCAGGAGCTCAGCTATCTGGAGTTCATTCCTCAAGTGTCATGGGTGTCATCCTGATACCCACAACCCCAAGCACATGTAGGAGCTTCACACAGGCTAGCTGACTGTGGGTTCCTCTGTGGACAGTGGCCAAGCATGACTGGGAGCTCTGAATACCATCTCTGTCTCTTGTCCTCCCAGAATCTCTACCAGAACCGATTTCTCGGCCTGGCCGCCATGGCCTCTCCATCAAGGAACTCCCAGAGCCGGCGCCGGTGTAAAGAGCCCCTCCGGTACAGCTACAACCCTGAGCAGTTCAACAACCTGGACCTCAGGAACGGGCCCCACAACCCAGTCACCATCCCCCGGTCTACCAGCGACACAGACCTGGTCACCTCCGACAGCCGCTCCACACTTACGGTCAGTAGCTCCTGCTACTCCATCGGCCACTCTCAGGATCTGGTCATTTACTGGGACATCAAGGAGGAGGTGGACGCCGGGGACTGGATCGGCATGTACCTCATTGGTGAGTACCCTTGGTAGGGCCGGCCCTCTGGGCTGAGCTGCCCAACCTGGCTGGAGGGTTCGCTATGGTAGAGGGAGCCTTGGGCCCCCTCAGGGTCTGAGCCTGGAGCTAGAATAGGAACTCTGGGGAAAAGGAGGAGAAATTGGGAAAAGAGGAATGTCTATGACTTTTTGGAAAAAACTTAGTTGAAATATTTTTAAAAACCCATAACTTATGAACCATAAGATGTAAGGGGGACAGTGATTCCAACAGGCCAAGGAGTATGGAAGGTGGAGAAAAGTGACTGCAGCCAACTGAGTTAACATGACCAGAGCCTAGGTGGTCCAATGGTTAGAGCTCTGACTTCAGGGTCAGCAGCCTGGGGTGGGAATCCTGGCTTTGCCATTGACTTCTTATGGCCATGAGCCCTTTCCCTCTCTGGGAACTGTAAAATGAGGGACCCTGGGATCTTGCCAGCTCTAGAGAAACTTCTCACGGGGTCCCAGCACCTTGGAGGGATAGGGTTCACCTTCCTAGCTTAGGGATCCACATATAATCTATGGGCAGGGCTTGTGAGCTCCCCAGGATCTGCTCTGTACTATGAGTTGGAACTGAAGTGAACAATGCCAGGGTGGTCTGACTTTGTGGGCCCTTGTGGGCCTTGGATGATCAGTGTTCAAGCCGGAGTTGGTCACCTTGGATAGAGAGGGGAAATGGGATTGCCTCAGAACAGCTCCTGGCAAAGTCATTCCTGCCAGGCTCTTAGAGGCTTTGGCTGGTCAAAGGGAGCCACCTCCTGCCACTTAGAGGGCAAAGCTCCCTGACCCATGAAGCCCAGGGGCTGCAGGACACTCATTGCTTTGTGCTTGGGGCACCAACTTGTCAATCACTCCATGGTTTAAGAGGGTAAAGAAGAGGCCTGGGAGTCCCAAGGCTTTGGATCTGAGGGCTCCCCAGAAGACAGTGGAGAAATGGAATTCAGAGCTTCTCAATGGCCCCATTTCAGGAGCCAAATGGACACAAATCTGCACTGAACCCCTCCTCTCACTCCTCCCCGGCAGCCCTGCCCTGGCTGGGAATCCCCCCATCACCCCAAGTCCAGATCCCCTTCATGGGGTTGGAGGGGACGGATTGTCTCATTTTCTTGGACTGGTCACTTAGCACATAGCAATTGATTAATACATTACTGAATGATCTTCTGTTGATCCCTTCCTCCTGACACCACATGGGCCATGGGGCTGCCAACCAGCTTTGGAAGCTGAAGGGCCAATTCACAGCTGTCTCTTCTGGGATAAAGCCTAGGCATCGGGGTTTGGGGGCATTGACTCTCCCCCTGTATCAAATGAAGGCATTCCTGAGGGCACAGCACCCTCAGTTTGGAGCTGGGGCTGAGGGGGTCAGCTCTTACACTGTCAGCAAACCCAAAACCTGTTTTACAGCAACCAGAGGAAGTTAAATGACTCAGGGTCCTAGGACCCTGGATCTGTCACTGGAAGGGACTTTAGAGAGTGTGGGGCCCAATTCCCCTGTTTTACATATGAGCAAAATGAAACCCAGAAAGATAAAGGGAATCGGTCTTTGGATGACTTCTCCCAGTGGCAAGTGATTTACAATAAACATCTCATTTGATCCTCTCAACAACCCTGGGAAGGTTAAGGCTAGTAGAAGTGAGGCAAATTGAGGCAAAGTGACTTACTCACAGTCGCACAATGCATTGGTGTCAGTGTCAGCTTTTGAACCCTGGTCTCTGGAGTCCCACCAACTTTTCACTGTCCTACCCTGTCCCTTTTCCTTCTGTAGTTCATCTGGATCTCATTTCTTCTGGATCAGACCTGGAGACCAAAGATTCGGCCACTTGGCACAGTGACATAGAGAGTGTAGGGAGGAGAGGCCACTTCATGACCCGAACCAAAGCTGTTTCTTTCCCTCAGATTCTGAGCTTATGGCCAAGGGCTTCTAGGAATGTCTGATGATGGGAGGTGATGGCTCCCTCCCATCAGACCTGAAATGTCATTGGCATTGAGGACCCACAGAGAGGGAACACTCTCCTCTGCAGCATCAGGCCTTCTAAGGGTGTTCAGAGTCACACAGCTCCTCTATCACCCCAAGGCCAGGCTCAAATCCAAATGCCCTTGACTCCCCTCTTCATGATGCCTCTCACTATGAAGTAAAAGAGGGAGTAGTAGGTCAGCCTCAACAGTACAGGGAGCCTGGCCCTTCTCCTGTGGGAGAATTATGGCTGAGAGCTCTCAGCATTTGGGGCTTGGAGACCCTAAGGTGGGTCTCCTGCAGGAAGTGGGTGAGCCAGTCAACATGGTTGCCTTCTCCATGAGTGTGTAATTGCTCCCACAGAGAGTCTAAGGCCATCAGCCACTTCTGGGGCATGAAGATAGAGCACTAGCCTGGGAGGTGGGGGTCTCTGGATCGTACCCCAACATTCTATTTAGGAGCCATGTGACTGGGTGGGTCACAACCTAGGGAAACCTCGTGAGAGCTAAGCCCGCCAGGTGGGGATCTGTCTAGACCTGCCTTAGGAATCTGCTTGTAGGGACAGCCTTGAGTCTCCAGACCACCTCTGTTCATTTTTATACAGAAAGAGCTTCTTGGTAATTGGAGTCTAAAAACTGTCCTCCTAACATTGACATCAGAGCAGCGATGGTCCTGGGGTGCCCCATGGATGGGTCCTGTAGCCAAGAACCTCTCTGGAGCCCCTCGATCTGAAGAGACCACCCCATCTCAAAGGTCTACCAGTAGGGAGGATCTGGAAGGATCAGAATAAGAATGGGAGGGTTGGAGGGGGCAGCTAGGTGGCGCAGTGGATAAAGCACCGGCCCTGGAGTCAGGAGGACCTGGGTTCAAATCCGGCCTCAGACACTTAATAATTACCTAGCTGTGTGGCCTTGGGCAAGCCACTTAACCTTGTTTGCCTTGCCCCCCCAAAAAAACCTAAAAAAAAAGAATGGGATGTAGCCTGTGGGAGGAAAGATCCTGTGAAGAATCCTGGGGTTGAAGTCAGAAGACTAAATTTGAACCTCACTTTTGACCTGTATGATCTTGGGCAAGTCACTTCCCTTCCTGGGGTCTCATGGGTAAAGTGTAAAAGAGGCCCCCTCCTCATCTGCAGAGGGAAGGGTCAGTTAGTCTGCAGCGTGCCCCGCGATGAGCAGGTTGGATTTGCGCTCTAGGTCCGTGCCTGTACAAGACAGGGGCTGCCGGAGAGCAGGGTCCGTTGTCCAGATGAACCTGAATCTGATGAGTAAATGACCAGCCGTGGGGGAGGCTGGGCATCTCTCTAGCAACATCTGCAGGGAAATGTTGAGCAACCAGCTCTAGGAAAACAACATAGTTATTTCATTTCATCTGCATCATTACGTTTTCTCCATCACTTTCTTAAGTCTAGACAATCAGCCAGACGATAAGCCGAGCCCGGAATTGTGGCATTTGCTGCCTACCAGTGTTCCCAAGGAACAAGCTGGTTGGAGCTGGCTCCAGCACAGCTTATCTTCTCCTTGTGCACCCCGTTGCTGTCCTGTCCAGCCCAGAATCTATGATCACTTCTCTTGGCCCCCAGTAGGAAGTTGGACCCAGTCATTTCCTCCTGCATCCCTGCCCCCCTCTCCTCATCCTCCCCAGAGTCTCTCACTCTTGATGTCTGGCTCTGGAGCCATAATCAGTTCCCTGGCATTGACCCTGGCAGGGGGCCACTCAGATTTCCCCCAACCAGAGGAATCCTTTCCTCACCTGTCTGAATTCCACTGCCTCCCTTCTGGGGCTACCTCCTTCCTTCGACTCTTTCTGGAGCTTATAGATGAATACATGATCTTGTTTTCAAACTGTCTCTCCCCTTAGAAGGCAAGTTCCCTGAGGGCAGGAGTCAGACTTTTGCCTCTCTTTGTATTCCAAAGGGCCTGGATTAATAAATGCTTGATGACTGACTTTGGGTAAGTCACCTCCCAATCTCTGCCTCAGTTTCCTCATCTGTGACTTAATGACTTCTGGGGTCCCTTCCGACTCACTTTTTCCCAGTTCATCCGATATTGTTTTCAGTGAGCCTCATTATCCCTTAAAGAGTCAGAATTTGAAGTGTGGATGTTTCTGTGGGTTGTCCCCCAAAAGACAAAGAGGATTCCTTCCCCCTCTCCCCTCTCAATACATGACTGCCACAGAGCCCTCAGGCGGCAGAGTGGGATCTGGGAAGCCCTTGGAGGCCATTTCATTCTATAGATGGAGACACCAAAGGACATTGGGCCAAGGCCACATAAACACTAAGTAACCAGCAGGCTTTGAACCCAGGTTCCCATCAGACTAATGTCCATGGTGACCACCCTTGGGATGAGCATCTCATCACCTCCCTGAGCTGGTTCAGGGATAGTGCAGTTCTGACCAACTCTCTGCGTTGCCCTTGGGTCAAAGAAGCCCATTCCTCAGCTACTGGGGGCTTCTGGGAGGGGAGGAGGAGGAGGTGAAGGGCCCCCTCCCCCACTCAGCAGTCCTTTGCTAGAAATGAAGATGCTCTGTCCAAGAAGACCTCGGCCCTTGAAAGCCAGGCCTGGGGAAAAGGTCTTTGCATCTCTTGAGGTGAGAGAGCCCTTCTAGCCAACAGAGATTCTGAGGCATCCTCCGAGGGTCCCCCAGCCCCAGCCCCAACTGGCCAAGGGCTAGCCTGGTCACTGGCAAAGTGCATGGCCTCCATCTGTGGAGCCAGCCTCTGCCACGTTCCTGCAGTGTTGGGGACGGCTTGGAGTCTGAGAAGCGGCCCGGCTGTTTCTGTAGAAAAGAAGCAATCGCTGCAGAAGGCCAATTATGCAAACAGCTGAGGAACCCAAACAGTGTGACAAGAAGCTCCCGTCCACACGTGCTCACAGGCGGGCGCTCGGAGGATCTCCAGGCAGACATAGTTTGGAAACAAGTGAATTCCAGAGAGATACAAACAGCTATTACCATTGGCCATGGAAATAGAGTTTTGGAGAAGTAGCTGGGTAGCATCCCAGGCTGAGAGCCGGGCTAGCTCTGGGTTCAAATCCTGCCTCCTTGTGTCACCTAACCTCTCTGTGCCTCACTTTGCTCATCTGCAAAATGTTTATAGCCCCTCTCTCTGAGGATTGTTGTAGGTTCACATGAGAGTACTTTACATAGTCTCTCATTATTTTTTTATTTTTCTATGGTTTTTGCCAGGCAATGTGGTTGTGACTTGCCCAAGGTCACACAGCTAGGTAATTATTAAGTGTCTGAAGGTGGTTTTGAACCCGGGGCCTCCTGATTCCAGGACCGGTGCCCCATCCACTACACCTCCTAGTTGCCCTCACAATATTCTCTTGGGCTGCTATCACAACCAGGTCAGCCACAGAAAGGATACTTGACTAGAAGGTAAAAACAATCACCTGAGCCTGGCTGTATCTTCTGAAAAGTCTCCACTGCGATAAGACCTCGAGCTCTTCCCCTGACAGTGAGCCCTGGCTACCTGAAGCAGTTTGCATCTGCCCATCCCGGCCTCACCAGCCCCCTCCCACATAGGTCTTAAGATGGGCCGATAAGACTGGCCCCACAGAGAGTCAACCCAAGCCTGGTACTTTTGAGTGTTAATGCTAATTCTTCACTCTAAAAGCATTTAGGCTTCCAGATGTTCCAAGACTCTGGACAAGACAAAAGACAAAATTGAAAGAAATGAAGAGCTGGACAAGACAATGTAAACAAATGGATTACAGAAGAGAAAGGAACAATCATTTATTAGGTACCAATTAGGCTTTACAATAAATTATCTCATCTGATCCTCACAATAATCCAGGGAGAGAGGTTCTATTTTTATCCTCATTTTGTAGTTGAGGAAACTGAGGCAAATAGCACTGAAGAAGCACCTTTTGATCCTCATGACAATGCTGCAAATGCTGCCATTATTTCCCCATTTTTTGAAGATGAGGAAACTGAGGTGAATAGAGATGAAATGACTTGTTCAACTAGAGGTATCTGAGGCTGGATCTGAATTCAGGTTTTCCTGACTCTGGCCCAGGCTCCTGTGCTGTGGGAATCCCAGAATACCTACCTCTTTCAAAGCTTTTCTACCTTTTAGCTTAGCCTCTCTGCTCTAACTTAATAATGCTGCCCCAAAAAGGAGTAGTCTGGCATGGTCTGTTCTTGAGGAGGCCACCAGCTCTTTGGTTTTTCTCCACTGATCACCCCATTAATGATTCGCTCTGGAATTTTTCCCAGAGATAAGGATGACCACACCTACCCATCAGGTACAGATGCCATTCCTTCCACCATCCTCCAGTACAGGGCTGCTTCTCCCAAGTCCTGTAAACTTCCAGAATCCCCCAGGATTGCTCACCAATCACATGTGCCCATTGAGAAACAAGCAAACGTCTGAGCATAATGACTTGAATCACAGTTCTTAGGAACTTCTTACTTCTCTTATGGCTCCATCCTCCTTGATGTCAGAGAAGAATCGATCACCTCTCTACCATTTGCTGTCCCACCCCCTCCAGAAGCAGCCTTAGCTGCGGGCGCGCGCACGCACACACACACACACACACACACACACACTCACTCTCCTAACCCCTCCAGACTGATCCCTTCCTTGTAGCATAGAAAAGAATTAAGCAAAAATGAGTAGGGGATCCAAGAATCTGCCCAGGAACCCCCTCTTGCTATAGAGGAGGGAGGGAGGAATTAGTTATTATCTATTCTCCTGGACCCTCCTTCCTTTCTTTGAGGCATCTTGTCATTTAGAGACATGGTGAATAAGGAGCTTTGGTATACATGTCATTAGTTCCTCATCAGTTCATACAAATATTCCCATATTTCTGTGAATTTCTCATACGCATTATATCTTACGTGTACATACTACAGGCTTTTTTCCCCACCACTGTGCAGCTGAGAGGCACCTACTTTTTTTTTTTTGCTAGCTCAAGTTCCAGGCTATATAGGACTTTTGTTTCTGTCTTTGATTTCTTAGATGGTTTGAAGAGTATAAACAGCTGAGTCACTTGCTTTCAAAATTCCAAACTGATATTCTGAATAATTAGGTCAACTAAAGGTGTCACTAACTTTGTTAATGGGCCTGCCGATTTCTCTTTTAAAAAACTTCTGGCTGCAAGGTGATGTTTCAGAGTTATTTACTTTGCATTTCTTTTACTAGCAATGATTTAAAATCTGGGGGATGGATATTCATATAGTTCTTTATAGTAGCAATTTTCACTGGAAAATTATTTGCCTTCTTTGATTGATTGGAGAAAGACCCTTCCATATTTCTTCCAATTGTTTATATAGCTCAGATTTCAGTTTTTAATGAGAGAGATTGGATGCAAATCTTTTTCTCATTGAGCAGTTTCTCTTCATATCTTGTCTTCATCAATCTGTTTGTACAAAAGCTTTTTTAATTTTAAGTAATAAAAGTTGCTAATTTTGTCTTTTATGATTTCTTCTGTCTCTTGATTAGGCAAGAATTTTTACCATCTCCATAATTTGGAAAGATTCCCCCCTTCCAGCCTTCTCTATGTTCTTTCTGATTTTAATATTCATATTATATATCCATTTATTCAGATTATATATCCATTTAATATTCAGATTATATATGCATTTATTTTGGTAAATTGTGTGAGATACTGGTATTAATCTAATTTCTGCCTCAGTTCCTTCAACTGTAAAATGGGGATATAACAGGCCCTACCCTACACTGAGACTTGTTTTGAGGATCCAATGGGATAAAATCTATAAAGGACATGGTAGATCTTAAAATAGAAAAATAGAAATGCCAATTGCTATTAAATTTCTTGTTGCATAGACTTTGTGCATTTATATTTGAGCAACTGAATCAGGGAAAATTTTATTGTCCTTCCTTCCTTGGATTATCGGACTTTTCCTTAGGTCCAGAATGGCTGCCCCTCCTCATACCTTTGTCCTAGAATGCTTCTTTTCCTCCAAGGCTCAGCTTGGGCATCACCTCCACCATGAAAGTTTCCATCGTCCCTTCTTGCTTGGTCCTTTGTCTCAACCACCCCAAGTTTCTCTTTGATTATTTCTCTGTGTTCATGTTGTGTCCCCACCCCCCCACCCCACCTAGGGTTGGGGGAGTGTAGACATATCTGTACATACGTAGGTCTCCTTCCAACCCAGCACTTTGCCCCTTTGTCATATTTAGAGACATTAATTGAATATTATTGAAGTCTCTCACTCCTGGATCCTTGACTGTCTTACAAGACAACATCGCAAGTGATCTCTGGAGTCCAACTCTGACCTTGTGCCTCTGGTCGCACTTCTGGCAGGACTTGGACAGCGTCCGTAAAGGCCCTTGGAAGTGGACTTCACAGAAGACTGGTTTCCTAAAGAGCTTGCTCCAGTGAACTCGGCTCTCAGAGCTGGGCCTTCTGGAGGAGGCAGAGATGTGAAGGCAGCAGATTTCCATTTTCTGGAAGTGTGATTTTCATTAATAATGGAGTCTCTGTAATTGGCTTTTAATGACTTGCCCTGCAAATTAAAAAATAAATCAACTTGAGGAAGGGAGATTTCTACAAGAAATTGGAACTAGGAGATGGGGGGGTCAGCAGTTCAGGGGGAGGCTCAGTTCTGAATCCTCTTAGGTCCATATAGGAGGCAGAAGTGGCTTTGCATTAACTCTATTCCCAGGCTATCCCAGGAATGGTGCCGATCCACAGAGCACTCATCACTTCCAAAGTATTTCCACCACAATGCCCTAGCAGGTAGCAGTCATGCTGTACCATCATCCTATCTCTGACACAGAGACAGGCAGACCTAGCTTTAGGTTCAGCCTCTGACATATCTTGGCTGTGTGACCCTGGGCAAGTCCTTTCATCTTTCAGTGCTCTCTCTTGGACTATAAGATTTTTTTAAATTTAATTTTCTTTTATTCTCAAATCTGAATTCTTTCCCTCACCTTTTCCCCCCCATCCATTAAGTCAAAGAAAGCAAAAACCATTACAAAGATGTCTAGAGATACAAAATAGATTGCCATGACTAATGTAAGCAATGGGGGGGGGGCAGGCAGAGAAGAGAGGCAGAGACAGGGAATATAACTCTTAAGTCCATCAGCTCTAACTACTTCATCTTGAGTCCTTCAGAACTGTGGTTATTGTGTAGATCAATCATTACATCTTTAAAAGATGACTATCGTTACCAATTGCTGTTACTGTACAAGTTGTTCTGGTTCTAGTCAGTTCCCATCAGGTCATATCTCTAAGACATAAACTGCATAAAAAGTGCTGAGCTCAGTGGGAGGAGTTTCTTCCCCGGGTCCAGTTCCTCTCTCTGTCATCATCCCATTTTGTAGATATGGAAATGGGGGCTAAGAGATGTTCCACAAAGCAGCTGGGTGACATAAAATGAGCCTCAGAGTTAGGAGGAGCAGTGCTCTATCTTGCTTCAAACACTTACCAATTGTGTGACCTTAGGTGAGTCACTTGATTTCTATGCCTCACTTCATTCCCTCATTTATAAAATGGAGATAATAATGACACCTACCTCACATGGTTGTGGTGAGAATCCAATGAGAGAATATTTATAAACTATTTTGCAAACCTCAATATTCTATAGAAATGCTATTCATTATCATTATTAGTTTTTTCTGTTTGAGAAAAACACAGGAGGTTTATGGGTGTAACATGCCATAAGTGAATAGATGAAGCTTTTCCAGTAAGCTTGAGCTGGCTTTGCAGCATTGTGCCATAATCTTTTCTGGATAGTCTGATAGATCTCCTTTCTCTCTCTCTCTCTCTCTCTCTCTCTCTCTCTCTCTCTCTCTCTCTCTCTCACTCTCTCTCTTGCTCTTGCTCTTTGGCTCACTCTCCATCCCTCCCTCTTTCTGTCTGTCTCTGTCTGTGTGTGTGTCTGTCTGTCTCTCTCTCTCCATCTCTCTCTCTCTCTCTCTCTCTCTCTCTCTCTCTCTCTCTCTCTTTCTCTCTTTCTCTCTATCTCTGTCTCTCTGTCTTTGTCTCTCTCTTTTTCTCTTTTTCTCTGCCTCTCTCTCTGTCTCTCTCTGTGTGTCTCTGTCCATTCCCTCCCATGAACACAGATGAGGTCTTGTCCGAAAACTTCTTGGACTACAAGAACCGTGGAGTCAGTGGTTCTCACCGGGGTCAGATCATCTGGAAGATTGATGCCAGTTCCTACTTTGTGGAGCGTAAGTATTTTTATTCCTTGTCCTGTGGGCCTTCAGAGGCTGGAGAGTGCTTTGTCTCTCTGTGTCTATCCCAATGCCTTCTGGAAATGCCCAGTGGAAAGGGGGGGGGTGAAGTGATTGACTGAGCCATTTCCATAGTAGCCTCCTGGTGTGAGGTGTGGCTGAAGGGGTTGGTGGGTCCAGATAGATGCTGCCTCGTGATCTCAGCTTCCCAGGCAGGAGGAGGGGGACCACCAGTTCCCACAGTTGTGCCTGTCAAACTCAGAAGATAGAAAGGAATGAGGAGTGGGGGGGGGCAGGGGAGGGACATGATGCCTACCGGCGTGTGAGACAGTCAAGTGTCATTGTGCTAGGCCTGAAATCAGGAAGACCTGAGTCCAAATGCTGCCTGAGGTACTTACTAGCTGTGTGACCTAGGGCAAGTCACTTAACTCCTCAGTGATGATGCCTCAGCTTCCTCATCTACCTATTTCATGGTAGCTGTGGGAATCAAATGAGATAAGATATATAAAGTTTTTTCCCTACCTTAAAGCAATATGCAAATGCTATTATTACATTATATTATTATAATTATACAATATTATAATATGATACACAATTCTATTATATCATAATAGAATTAATGATATTATTGTGTGGCTTCTTTATAGAATTCATGTGCAAAGTTTCTTAGTTGGGTTTCCTTCAGAGTGTAAATGCACACTCCCAGAGAGTGGGTAGAAGGAGCTACCACTAAGAGTGACAGCCAGATAGGAGCTTCAGTCTGGGGAATCAGAGGTCACCTGAAGAAGTTACCCGCAAATTAATCCTGGGCATCTTTACAGAGAGCTCTTTGTTGAATCCTGAGTGGGGAAGGGAGTACCCACATTTCTAGTAAGTTATTGAAGTTTTAACTTTATTCGGTTGACTATAATTAATAGGAATTTTTATAAAAATCACCTAGGATGGGGTGGCTAGGTGGCACAGTGGATAGAGCACTGGCCCTGGAGTCAGGAGTACCTGAGTTCAAATCTGACCTCAGATACTTAATAATGACCTAGCTGTGTGGCCTTGGGCAAGTCACTTAACCCCATTTGCCTTGCAAAAACTAAAAAAAAAAAATCACCTAGGATTGACTAACTTCGAGGACTTGCACCCTGAGCCTGGATGCAAAAGGTCTCCAAATTCTGTAAACATTGGAAGTCTGCCTAAATGAAGAGCCTGTGATCTGACACACTGACCATTCAAGTCAACGTTCGGTTATCCAAGGGCGGGATGGGTTTGTGGACAAGTGCTCAGTCTGAGGAAAGGCAGGGTCCCTCTGTCCTTGGTGCTGGCACATCTCAGCAGGCTTCAGCGTGAATCCACCACTTCTTGTCTATCATACAATGATGAGGATGAGGTGAGAATGGATGATTGGCAAACAGAAGTCATTGTAGATGTGGCATCATCCACATGGAGAGCTTTGAGAGAAGGAGCAAGGACTTCCGCCCTGTTTCCTGCAAAGGGCAGTTTGAAAGATAATACTTTTTAAAGAGTAACTAAAAATTTTGAAAATGGACTTGGAAAAGAGAGATCAACTAGGCTGGGTAGTGGAAGATGAGGAAAACTGAAGAAGACTGTAGAGCACGGACCCTTGATCTGTTTGTGTTTTTGAACTCACCCAGTCAGTCCAGGACAGGCACCAAGGGAGCCCTTCTCAGAATCGTGTTCTTAAATATACAAAGTCACATGTGTAGATTTACAAAGGAAATAAATGAAAATGGAATCATTATCAGATTTTTTTAGTGAGACATTTGTAGACCCCAGATTAAAACCCCCTACTTCAAAAGGAGGTAAGAGTTTGGATGCAGGAGGAGAAAATACTAGGCTTTGATGAGTAGAGAAGCAATATGATACAGTGCAGGGGTTGACACTAAGAATGACTATAGAATTTGGAGCCAGAGGACATGGGTTCTCTAGGGGTTTGGCCACAGAAGGCAGGATCTGGCACATTGGGAGGAGGCAGAGATGTAGAGAAGCCATGGTACAAAGAGAGCACCCCAAAGTGGGAGGGGGAGGGGCAGGATTCATGTTTGGGACAGATGGGTGAGTTGGGGGGAGGGGAGAATGCTTGGATTCTGTGTCTCCAAATCCAGACAGTAAGAGAAAGCATGGGCTCTGAGAAGCTGTCTAATGGGAAGAGAATTTGAGTTCATTGGCACGTCCTTAGGGGCCTCCCACTATCGTCTAGAAATGGAAAGATTTCAGAGACACTTGAGTAGAGACCTTAAAAATAGATGCCAGACAGGCTAGAGTCATGACAAGTGTGAGTGAGTGACTCAATGAGGAGGGTGATTGATAATTCTGAACACTGCGGAGACAGGCAGAAGGATGAGATGGAAGAAGGATTCAGCAGCTCGAAGGAATGCGAAATTATTTATCCCTTAGCTTAGGATAATGGGGCTAAACCAGTCAATGTGGGCCAGTCAGAGGATTTTTGCAATGTGATTGAGTCAATAATGCAGCAGTGTCTTGTTTAGAGTGAGCCCTGCTTCCTAGGAGCAATGCAGTTAGCCTAAAATACTCCTTGCCAACTCTGCTGGAGGAGTGGAACAAAGGAAGAAAGGCATCCTAGGTCTATGCTTCTATGACTTTAAGGAGCAAAAAATCAATTTTGTGTAGAGCAGGCCTTGGGGCAGACTCAGGCAAATGTTCTCTGGATTCAGAATTTCATCTTAGTCCATTACTTGAGAGTGGACTGATAATTGTTGCTTAGTGTCCTTAAGTTGTTTGGGGACGAGGATGGGAGGGATAAATAATTGTCAAAGGGAGAAGAAGGAGAGAAGGCATCCAGGAGTTTCAGCTCCTTTTTCATTCCCCACCCACGACATGGGTGCCATGTTGAAGTCAGCCCCTCGAGCCTAGGTGCCCTGCCTTGGCAAGCTCCCTGGTGTGCCAGCTGAAGATAAATGGCAGAGAGCATTGGAATAAAGATAACAGGCACATCACAGAAGTTCCCTATCGCTGAGACAATTTGGAGGACATCTGACAGGCCTCTGCCTGGCAGATTGCCTCTTTGGAGTGGTGTTGATGTAAGTGGAATCATGAGGGCATCTCTTCCACGTGCTTATCTGTAATGCTTGGCCAGGCCTTACATCGTCCATTATTTTTCTTATGATATGTGAACCCTTTGGGAAAAAAAGATTTATGGCTAGTTCCCAAACTAGAGAATAGACATATTATTGCTAAGGGAGGAAAGTGAGAGTTTACAAGGCTATTGCTGTCTCTCCAGGGGAGAAGTGAGAGCTTGAGGAACCCACCCTTCCCACACTCCATCTCTTACCACCTGCCAGGATTCTCTTCCTCTTCTGCCATATATATCTCTCAAGAAAAGTTGAAATATTCAGTTGATTTCCATTTGTACATATGAGTCAAGTGACCCTTCTCTATTTTTATGCCCTCACTTTACTAGTGAAGTAAAGTCAACAAATGATGGTTGAGTGCCTACTGGGCATCAGTCCCTACTGGGATTGTTCTAATTCCTGGAGATACAAAGAAAGGAAAAATAATCCCTGCTCTCACGGAGCTTCCAGGTTCATGGGGAAACAATACGCTAGAGAAAAGGTGAATGAAAGTTGCTCGTTAGAAGAAGGCACTGGCATTAAGGGGATCAAGAAAGGCTTCTTTGTAGAAGGGAGGATTTTACTTGGGACTTGAAAGAAGCCTGAAGATGAAATAGAGAGAAAATTCTTGACATGGGGGCAGTCATGGAAAATGCTCAGAGGCTGGAGATAGAGTGTCCCATCTAAGGATCAGCTCAAAGGCCATTGTTACTGGGTCACAGATTTTGTAAAAGGGATTAAGGCAGAAGAATTCTGGAAAGGCAGCAAGGGACCAGATCATAAAGGATTTTATATTGGAAGTCCAGGGAGCCACTGGAGGTGATTGAATAGGGGAATGGCATATCAGAAATGCTTTAGGAAGCTCAATCTGACAGCAGAGTGGAACATGGACTGGAGTAGGGAAAGATCTGAGGCATAGAGACAACCAGAGGGCATGAAATGACCCATGCAGAGCTACAGAGATGAGACGTGAACTGATGGAATGCCTCAAAGAAAGCAGAATGGTCAGAACAAGCCATGTGCAATGAGCCTGCAAATGGCTGGTGGAGCCATGGCCTCTCCTTCCAGCCCCCCCTCCCAAGTATATTCCTTCACATTAGACACCCCAAGATTACAGCTTAGCTTCCATTAGGTACATTTTCCACTTTATCTTTTCCTATTTACTTCTCCATTATTGACACCCCCTTCAGGGCTAATCCAGCTTGAGCGGGGCTATTAAAGAAAGGTCTTTGCAATGGGCCAGCTTGGAGACAACAAACATAGTCATCCACCCAACTCAAGCACAAAACTTCAGATTAGTGAAGAAACTAGCAGGGAAGGAAGCAAAGGAACAGGTGAAGGTACCAGTGACTGGGAGCCTTATTTTTCAGAAAGACCAAGCACTGATAGAAACATTTGCAAAGAAAAAAAACAACCAAATGTCTAGAATTTTTTAAACATTGAAGAAGACACAATAAATGGAGAAGGAAATTTTTTAAAAGTTTTTTTACCTATATTATTAATAAATAAAATACACTTATGATTCTTAAGATTCAATCCAATGAAGTTTAGGAAGCACCTCTTGGGGATAATGCTGAGCTGGGCATGAGAGGCACCAAGGAAAAATAAAGGAATAAGAAAATCATAGAATTTCAGAATTGGAAGACTTTATTTGGGTTTTGATTTATTTTATTTGTGTCTACAGATGCAAAATATTTCTTCTGTTAGTTCTTTTTGATGAAGTAGGTTTTTTCTCCCTCATTCATGATAGTCACTTTAAAAATCTGTAAGCAATGTCCTTAAAATAATCATAATATTGAGAGCTCGAAAACATTTCTACTTTAGAATGCATTCTGAATACCCAGGCTCAATGACTATCTGGTAAAGTCTTTTAACTGGAGACACCACCTGAGAACTATCTTCTCATAGCCCAAAGGTCACCCAGATTCTACCTGGGACTTGTAGTGAGGTTCAACCCATTTACTACCTCCCAAGGAACCAGTCTCTCTTGCTTTGTAGTATTTTCTTTCTTTGCATCTCTCCTGTCTCTAACTCTGAGCACCTTTCTAGCATTTTCCTGGTTCTGATCCTTGCATCCCTTCCCTAAAGCATTTCCTAGGTATTGTTAGATCATTAGCACTGCCTCCGGGTCTGGTCATTGCATCCACTCCAAATCTAGCACCATCATCTAGTCCAAAGGCTCTTATGGTCCTTCTGCTCCACTGAACCCATGAACCAGGGATGGTTCTCACCTCACGAATATAGTAAAACTTTATTTTAAGATGTGAAGTCCATTCTTAGCTCACCAACTGTGAAAAGCAGGCAGCGGGTTCCACTTGGCCAGCGGGCAGCAAACTGACTCACAGAGCTCCACATTTTCCAAAAGGACAGTTTAAAAGACCACAACAATCACTTGTATTACATTTCAGGTAAATGGGTTCTCGTCCTCATCCATAAGACAGGCAAGGAGAGATAAGGAGCTCCCAGAGAAGAAGATGCCTTCTGCCAGGGAAGATTAGCATCTTCTCTTTACTTGTCGTCTTGGAGAGAAAGTAGGCCAGAGCCCTGGGATTAAGGCAGATGACTTTTCTAGGGTCATATAGACAGGGCGTATCTTGCTCACAAACCAGCATTTGAACCCAAGTTTTCCTGGATTGGTTGCCCCTCTGCCAGCTCTGTTATGGCAGTCTCTCTGCCAGTCTAGTCCAAAAAGAGGAATACAGTTCTATTCCTAGTATTTCCAGTGAAGCCCAACTGGCTTTTCATGGTCTCTTTCTGTTTGTAGGTGGTGAGAAACCATCGCTTCCATTGCTGAACCCATCAGCATGGCTGTTTGGAGGCTCTTGTCTTCCTCTTTTTTATATAAGCTCTGGATAAAGGATGTCCCCAAAGCTTACTTAGCTGAGGCATCGAACATAGCGAGCTCTTACTAAATGCTGGTGACTGCCCTTGACATTCCATCCTAAACATGGGCCTCTCCTCCTCCAGTTGGTGCTTGTTGACCCTTTCACTTGGAATGCTCCTTGTCTCTAAGCCTTTCTCTCCCTTCGAGGCTCTCTCTGGGTGCCCCCGAGTCCATAAAGCTTTTCATGATTCTGCCAAAGCTCTCTCTCCTCAACTTTCCTTCTAGAATTTTGGATCTCTCCATCTCTTTGGGCTAAGGGGCTTTGGTAATGATCAGTTCACTGTGGAAACTTCTGCACTCCTGCCAATGCAGAGTGTGCCCCTGGGTGATGGCACCCCTGGGTGCCCTGTCAGAAGAATCTGACTTGAGGACCAGCTAAGTATTCACTTCCCCTAAAAGCATAATTCCCAGACAAACAGAGCAGGGTCCACCCTCCCACCCCCAGAAAGCAGGCTTCCTGGTCAAGCCTCCTCTCAGCTGCTGGGGAGTGCTAGCCAGCATCAAGTCAGCAATATGAAAAGAAAGCCAGTTCCTCAGACCTGGCCCTTGTTCTGGATGGAAAGAAAATTAGGTGATAAAGTTTTAAAGAGAGATTTTTTTCCCCTTGGGGAACTGGCTGCTGGCTTTTCCTAAGACAAAGACCAAGGGACCCTGTCAGCTAATCCAAAAGAGCAAATCCAAAATTTAGTATTAAGATAAAAGTCTTGGGATGGAAAGAAACTACCTGGGCTCATGGGGAAAGCACTACTGGGGGAAGGATGGGGCTGTAGGTCAATTCTCTTAAGGGCTCCTCTTCCTCCTCCCCTCCCCTCCCCTCCCCTCTCCTCTTCTTCCTTTTCTTCTTCTCCTTCTTCCTCCTCCTCTTCCCCCTCCTTCCCCTCTTCCATCCCTTCCTGCCTTTCCTCTTCCCCCTCTTCCTCCTCCCCTCCCTCTCCCTTCCTCCTCCCCTTCCTCCATCCCCTCTCTCCTCCTCTTCCTCCTGTCCCTCTTCTCCATCCTCTTCCTCCTTATCATCTACCTCTTCCTCCAATGCTCTGCCCAGGTCTGCTGTGGGTTGATTGCCTGGGGCCACCCCTGGGCGTCCAGGCCCTTCTTAAGGGTGCGTTATGTTCCCAGCTCTGGCCAAGTGAACTCTGCCCCACGCTTTCCTCACAGAACTTACATTTTAATGATGAGGACAGCACGTGTGCATCTCAAGGACTGTGTGGCTTGTTGCCACTTGCAAATGGAAAGTAAGATGAGGAGGCTCCAGGGGGCTTCACTATGAAGAGGTTGTTCTGGAGGAAGTGGATTCTCTGTGTGTTAATCCCAGTACACTCCTCCTGGGATCAGATTCAGATCCAGAAGACACCTTCTAGGCCAAAAAGCCCAACCCCCTCATTCTACATATAGGGAAACTGAGGCAAACAGAGGTGAAGTGACAGCCAGGGTGACACAGCTACTCAATGTCTGAGAGATGGATTTGAACTCAGAGTTTCTGCCATCCCATCTAGAATGCCATATTCCCTCAAGAAAAGGCAATGGATTTTAGAGGAACAGTCCACTCAAGTCTTGTTGAGACCTCTCAGTTTGAAAGATGAAGTCCAAAGTCCTCTATCTGGCTTTCTAACTTGGCCTCAGTCTACCTTCCAATCATGTTATTAATTACTCCCCATCCTGCATCCAAGGTTCAGTCTGCCTGACCTTCTCACCATTCTTCCCATATCATCTCCTTTCTCCAAGTCTTTATTTGACTAGAGTTTGGCCTTTCCTCATCTCCAGTTCCGAATTCCTAGCTTCCCACTGATCCCCTCTCCAGCTGCTTGTGTCCTCCCTGCCTTTATTTTGTCTTTGGATGCCCAGCCTCCAGGACAGTAGATGCTTACTTTCTAATGGACAGCCCAGTACAACCACTAACTGGCCAAGGTTTGGGGAAACTGCCCCAGTCTCACTGAGCCTCAGCTTGAATCAACTCCCCAACTAAATAGGAAGCATCTAGTGTGGACAAAAAGGGGTCAGTGATATAAACAGGGAAAGTAGCCAGGTCCCAGCCCTTCGGAGGTTACAACTTAAAGGATTCCTCTGAGGCTCTGGAATTTTTGTCTTTGAACTGTCTGGCACATAGTAGGGGTTTTAAAGATGGCATTGGGAGGATGAGATGAGATAAACCCACAAATCACCGTAATAGAATACATTGACCCTATGAAAGAGTGGGCTGGGAGAGTTGGAGACAAATATCCACAAAGAGGGAGACACCACCTGTCCTGGGGCTGAAAGAAATAAGAGAAAGCTTTCTGTAGAGGGTTACAGTGCTGCAGGGATGAGGGATCGTGAGTGCAAGTATGTGGAGGTGGGGGAGAGCACAGGTCAAGGTCAAAGACCAAGGGAGCCATTGGATATCTTGGGAGCTCAGAACACATGGAGGGGAGTAGTGTGGAAGAGTCCTGGACAGTCTCATCTTCAGCTACATTCTGGGTTTCATAGGCTCCCGTAGGCTGTCCTAGGAATCCATATACAATTAATTTATAGCATGGTTTCTATGGGGAAAGTCTATTCTGGGTTGACTTAGAAACATAATTCTCTAAAACAACCTGTTGGTTCACAAAGGACTATGGGAATTTTAAAAATTCTGTTCTGCCTTTCTTTGCCCAAGGATTCCTTTCTTAGATCTTTATCCTAGAAAGGATAAAACCAGATCACGGAGGGTTTGAAGTGAAAGCAGGATGTCACTCCTTGGCAATGAAAAGCCCTGAATATTTTCAGCTGCGGAATGGCATCAGTGGAATTGAGAGGATTTCAGTAGCTGTGTGGAGAGAGGGAGAGACTGAAGGCAGGAAGAAGAAGAATAATAATGGTAATGTTTGTCCTTCATTTTTGAAGAACTCCATGTCATCAGGGAGGTGATCCCATGACAAGTACGTGAACTGGATTTGGGTGAGAGGAGCTCCCTTTCTCCTCCAGAGCCGTGTGGGTCCAGTGGCCAGATAGGAATCAGGACAACAGGAGATGGCCCTGGATGTGAGGCAATCAGGGTTAAATGACTTGCCCAAGGTCACACAGCTAGGAAGAGTCAAGTATCTGAGACTGGATTCGAACTCTTTCTCCTGACTCCAAGGCCAGTGCTCTAATGGCTAAAGTGTCTCAGAGCAGGCAAGTTGAGGATTGGGCAAGGACTGGGCTGAGGCTGGGAATAGAAAACAGGGAATAAACGAGGAGGATGTTGCAGAGGTAGAGCCAACAGTTCTTGGGAAATATTCATGGGAAGAGGTAAGGGTGGCTAACAGGTGGGGAGTCTTTCAGGGTCTGCTAGTAAGGTAGAATGGGGGGATCAGACCAGAAAGTCTAGGAAATGACTTGGCTCTAAAGTTGGAAAGATGGAGCCACTGGAGGCTAAAGTCAGCACATAACCAGAAATCAAGACAGAAATCCGCAAGCGCGTGAGTGGTTTGTAAGCCAGCTAGAAACACATTCCCATAGAAACCATGGTTTAACTTGTACACAGATGCCCAGGACAGCTGGAAAAAGCCCATTGGACCTAAAATGGGACTAAATGCAGACCATTTGCAATGGAAAGTACAGGATTTAAAAGAAAAGACAACTTCTAAAAATATACTATTTTGTTTTCAATCCAAAGAGTTAGCGGTACCTGGGATGTTCTGCAACATGGATCCCAAGGCAAGGGCAGCCAGGCTTTTGACAGGTTTCAGGCCCCGGCCAGATAGGGACTTGATGTCCAGAAAACTCTGCAACAATGAGAGCCACCAAGAGGTCACACTGCTCATATGAGGATTCATATTATCCAGATTGGAGTGGATGACGGTGGCCTCTGGGGTCCCTTCCAACACAGTGATTCTGTGACCTTCATGGATCATTCTGAGAACCCTCCAATTATCCTGGTTCTTACTCCTTGAGTGACCTTGGGCATATCACCTCACTTCTCTGGGCCTCAGTTTTTCATTTGTAAACTAGGGGGACTGTTGAATTCAATGGTAGCTGCTGCCCCTTCTGGCTCTAATCCCATGATGCCCAGGATCATGATTAAATTTAGTCTGTTCATCTCATCCTTTGCAGGATTCATAGAACCCCCCCCCAATCTAAACCCAGGCACCAGCCAGCCAGCCTCTCGTGCTTAGCTTCCCTCTGCCTCCTGTTGCCTCAAACTGAGTCAGTGAAGAATAGTCAAAAGAGGAATCCATCAATAAAATAACCCACATGGATCTCTTTGGCTTGGACCTTGCCTAGGCTTCCCTCATATCCCTTACCTCACCCCCTGCCAGAGAGCCATCCCCTATAACAAATATTTGAGCACCAACTACTCTATCCTGGAGACACAAAGACCAAAATGAGATGGTCCTTCCCTCAAGGAGCTTCTACTCTGCGTGACCCAGGTGACTCACTTTCTCTAATGAGACCATCACCAGAAATGGCTCACTGGGGACTCAGGATTTCTGTCACCTTGTATGGGGTGATATCTGACCCTACCTTCCACACAGATGTTCATTCACACCCCCACATACAGACACACAGACAGATACGCACACACACACACACACACACACACACACACACACACATACCACACCCTACTTACCTATACTTTTAACTAGGGGAACATGTCAAATGTCATATTTCCTGATTAACCCCTCCTCATTCATACACATATGTGCATTCTTGTATGCATATATATATGTGTCTACATACATATACATCTTCATTCATAAATGCCTAGAAATATATAAAGACATAGAAACATTGCAGGAGGGACAGGCAGGGGGTGGCTGGGAAATCAGGCTTGCAAGAGGTCAGGAAAGCAGGGAGAGGTAAGCCCCAGGTAAGACCGGGCAGACATGGAGTCCCTAGTTGGACCATCAAGATCCAGGAATATCCTGCAGGCTGGTTTGGCAGAGATGGGAAACCCTGGGAAGGAAGGTTGTGAAGGGGGTCTGGTGCCAGAGGCAAGAGGGAGCCACCGTGAGTTCGAGAGCCGAGGTTTTGAAGGGGTCAGTCTTGGGTTGTCCGGGGAACCTGCTGGGCTAGCTGGAGTTTTGTTCCTCTAGCTGCCCTTTGGGCTGAGTTCCACAGATGCCCTCTAGCGGTTGAGAAATTCCTATGGCTCCTTCCAAAACTGGGTTTTTAAAGGATCTCAATAGTATATAAGGGGAAATTGCAGGGTCTTAAGTGGAAGAGCAGCTTTTGGCTTTCCTTTTGAAAATGGAGCAAAACGTTTCTTCTTCAGAGACCAAGGGGAGCAGAAGGAGCAATTTGCTCCAGATTATCCCCAAGTCGTAGACCCAGAAAAGACCCTCTAGGTCCGCCCGGCCCAGACAGACCGTCTTCTCTCCAATATACCCAGCGAGAAAGATGACCTTGTGTGAGGACTTAACAGAGGCAGAGAGGAACCTTTCTTCCCTCCCCCCTTGCCTATGTGCACTTGACAGAGTTTCTTCCCACCGTCCTTCTGGAAAGTCTGACGGCCATTTTCTCCTCAGAGATCAATAGTTTAAGAGCCATAACGCAACTTTCCTTTTTAAGATAGATGGTGGCTGTTTTCCTTGTTTTTCCTTTGCATTCTTCTCCCCGCCCAGAGAGGCATTCCTTATAGCAATGAATTTAACCAAAGAAAGAAAAGAAAAAACCAAATTCAGCAAAACCAATTAACCCATGAAAAAAAATCTGTCAACCCTGTAATATTACAGATGAAGGAACTGAGGCCCAGAGACAGATGTGAAGTGACTTGCCCAAGGTCACAAAGAGATGAGGAAGTTTCAAAAGAGTTTATTTCATGAGATTCCCTGTCCATTCATTGTCTCCCCCGCCTTCTTTTCTCCATTCTCTCTCTGCAAGACTCCTCTCTGTCTCTCTGTCTCTCCTCTGTCTCTCTCTCTCTCTCCCTACCCTGGTTCCTCACCTTTCACGGATGTCTTTTGCCAACACTTCCACCTTGGAGCTGCCTGGGCCTCTCCTGTGCTCGTGGCGGCCACTGTGGATGGCCAATCTTCCACTGAAGCAGGACAACCAAGTCCCTGCTTGTCTCGGCCCCGTCCTCTTGTGCTGTTCCCTTCCCAGACTCCTGTCCTGGGGTGTGACTCTGGTCACCCCTCAGGTGGGACTCTGCTGCCTCCAGCTCTTTGTGTTGAAGTTGATGTCCTTTGAGTTTTGTGTGCATGTGGGGGGCATGAATGTGTCTATATGTTTGTAAGTGTGTGAATAGGTGGGCCCAAGTCGAAAGACCCCTGCCAGTGTGTGGAAGCCCCCTGATGCCAGGCGCAGTCCCCCCTGCATCTTGCCCAAGGCTCAGCGCACCCTTCCGAGATGCCTGCTGCCTCGCTGACTCAGATGGTGATCTGGGCTCACTCCAGCCAAGGCAGGAAGTCTCCATTCTGGACCCAGCAGCTGCTGCTTGCAGCGAGTACCCCCAAACTCAGGCACAGAGGGAGGGGGTGGCCTACCTGATCCCTTCTCACCCCTTGACCAGTGCTGCCCATATCCAGCCCAAATCTCCCCCTGCTGCTCCCCTCCCTCACCTGCCCCCCATTGCTCCTGGCTCTGTCCCCCCCCCAAGGTCAAGCAGAATGAACTTGGGTTCCCTCCTGATACTTGAAGACAGCCCCCAGCGCTAGTCTTCTCCTGACCGAACAGACCCCATTTCTCCACTCGATCCTCATGGGATATGGACCCCAGACCCTCCTTCACTCTCCTGGAGTCACGTACCCCTCCCCACTGACTCATCATTGCTCCCACCATGGAGGCCGGGGCCTGTTGCCCTTATCCTTTCCATGCAGCACTGTCTAATGTGACTGGAGTCTTGTCTGCTCCTCTCTCTCCTCATCCCCTCACCCCTGTGCATTTGAACCCTGACCCATCTCCATCTCCAGCCTTCTCAGCCTTCCTCACTGTGCCCTCTGGAAAGATCCCCTGGCTCAGCCATAGTCAAGCTAACAGCCAACATGTAGACACCCCACAACCACCTCGGGAGGGAGATGCTGCTCTAGCCCCATCTTATGTATGAGGAAACTGGGGCGACAGAGGTGAAGTGACTTGCCCAGGGCCACAGAGTCAGACAGGGCCTGAGGCCAGGTCTGAACCCCGTTATCCAAGCTCTTCTCTTGTCCTAATGTAAACCCACCATCTCTGATCCTTCTACATAGACATGTCCAGTGACTTACCCTCTTGTGTGTAACAAGGTCTCAGGCCACCCAGTCCTGTCCACTAAAGGATCCCCTGGTTCTCTGGTTAGCCTCGGTCATACAGAAAGCTCATTCTCCATCTCTGAAATGATTTTCCTAACTTCGGCAACTCTATTCTTCTCAGATAAGCCTTGCTGGGGGGGGGTGTCTCTGTGGCTGTATGGGTGACCTCACCCAGAGAGACGGGGATTCTAAGAATCCACTGATGCCAAGAAGTGTGGGCTGGAGAAAGAAGGGAAGGCTGCAAGGAGAGGGCGATTCACGCCAAGAAGCGACGGCTGCCGGTTGTGCAAGGCTTTAGCACAGACCCCCAGCTTGATGTTTACAGGCTCACTGGAGCCTCACCAGCACCGTGGGAGGGAGGTCCTCCAAGGGAGAGGCATTTGCCCCAAGCAGGATGCTTCTAGAGCCTGGGTTCAGACCCTTCCCCTTCTGCTGGCTTCCTTTGGGGCCCTGGGATTCTCCTCCTTGAGCCTCAGGTTTGTCGTTTCCTTCTCCAGTTCATCTTATCGATGAGGAAATTGAAACAAAGATAGTTCGGTGACTTACCCAGGGTGACACAGCCAGTGTATGTCGGAGGCCAGATTTGAACTCAGGTTTTCATGACTCCAGGCCCAGTGCCCCCTATCTGCCCCTGCAAATCCAGTTCAATTCAACAAGCATGTATTTAGTACTGTATGCCGTTGTGCTAGGAGTTTCTATTCCCTTGGTCGATTTAAGAAAAATGGATTAGTAAATACAAGGTTATTTGAAGAGAGGGCCCCAGTAACCCACACAGCACTGTAGGAAGCATACAAATGGCTCTCAAATGGGTTCTCACTGAATTGAAACAAGGTGATTTTTGCTGGCATTTTCTCGAAAGTTATCAGGGATCTCTTCATTGCTAAATCTAATGACTGTTTCTCCATCCTCATCCTTCTTGGCCTCTCTGAAGTCACTGACACTGTAGGTCACCCTCTCTTCCTGGAGTCCCTCTTTGGGACATGACTCTCTCCTGGTGCTCCTCTGACCCTCAGTCTCCTGTTCTGGATCTTCATGCAGATTATGCCTTCTCTCACCTCTGGGAAAAGTGAACTGGGGAAAGCAAAGAGTTGGTTAAGGCAAAGGTCGGGGACTGGGGTTTCATTCCAAGAATTCAGATTAAAATTCTGGAATAACAGTCTCATGGTCAAGGTCAGGATGCATCAAACAAGAATTGCTGGGTTCCACAGGGTCTTGGTCCATGAACCATAGGAGGGAGGAAAGAGAGATAACCACTCTGGACACCTACCAATTTGGAGATGGCCAGACAAAAGAAATAAATCCGAGGACCTCACATGTCTGTGTACAAATGTGTGCAGTGTGGGAAATAGGCAAATCAAGAGAGATCCTAAGACAATAGGCATTTAATAAGTGTTTACTGCATACCAGTCACTGTGGTAAGTGCCAACAAGCTGAAGATCCCTTCTAATGGGAAGACAGAACATAAAAGGAAAGAGATGAAGGGCAGGCTTGGGGTAGGGAAGGTCTTGGTGAGTCAGGAGGTTATTCTGGAGATGGGAATTCGACCCCATCATGGTGGAACTCCAAAGCACAGGAATGAGAGGAGAGAAGGTCATCTGAGAATCGTATGATAGGAGATGGGCTAGTCCCAGGGCAAGAGTGAGCAGTGACAGGTGGAGACCCTCCTGATCCCTGAACAAAGTGATGAGGTGCTCTGAGTGGACCTGCCGAAGGAGCAACTATGGAAATTGGGGAGGAGAAGGAATGGAGTCTCGCATCATGGGCTCAGAAGGACCCTCAATGTTGGGGAACAAGCAGAATGAATGCTCCAAATCAGTATAATCTTGGGGTTCCATATGGCAACCCTAGACCCCTGAGGTATTACCCCAGTGGAGATCAAAAGGCTGGGAGCAGCATGAAGACAAGGGGTCAGGGGTGAAAGACCAAACGGCAATGGCAACTTACTTCTTGGAAATCATTCATGTTTATAGGAGTGCTATATTGATAAGAGTGGGGAAGTGGAGGGCTTGACTGGAGTCAGAAAGACCACCCTCATTTCAAATCTTTACTAGCTGCATGACCCTGATCAAGTCACTGAACCTGTCTGTCTCAATTTTTTTCATCTGAGAAATGGGGATAATAATCACGCTTGTTTCACAGGCTTGTGAAGTGAATCTTGGAGTGCCATATAAATAATATGGTTGTTGGAATTGTCAGTGCATCGACTGTCATTAGACAAAGCTGGCATCAAGCCTCAGGCCAAGCACACACACACATGCACAGACACACACACACACACACACACACACACACACAGACAATAGTTTGATTTCTTTCTTTTCTTAGTCTTTGCTTGCTGGCTGAGTTATATAAATACTTGCAGATTGTGAAGTTTTTAGATAGTTCTCCCAAGGGAGGCCTAAAATACTCTCTTCTCCGGCCTCTTTTTTCCAGAAATATTTCTGCCACTCAGAGATAAACTCCCTCTGCACGGCTGTTCCCCCAGTCCCAACAGTTTTATTTCAAGGGAGCAGGGATGTGGACTCCCCATTTGGGACTCACTGCATGGTGGACCCCCCCCCCCGAGTCCTGGGGGCTGCAGGGACTCTCCAGTGACCTGCTGATGTGTCCTGCTTCCCCACTGAAGCAGCAACGGACCTCAGTTTTTATTCTCAAATCAAATGAAATAGGAATTAGATTCAGAGTCAGATGAGAGAATTCTCCTGCTGCCTCCTCAATTCTTCTCTCAATCAAGGCTGACATCTCATCTGCAAAGAGCATTCCTTTAGTGGGGGGGGGGGATAAGCATCTATTATGTCTACTGTAGTGAGTATTTTACAAACATAATCTCATTTTATCCTTGCATGAGGCTGTTGCATTGTATTGTATGAGACTGGTGCAATTCTCATCCCAAAGAAACTGAGGCAGATGAAATGAAGTGACTTGCTCAGGGCCACACAGCTTGTAACAATCTGAAGGCAGATTTGAACTCAGGTCCTCTTGACTTCAGGTCCTCCATTCTCTCCACTCTACTATCATGAGCTGCCCTAATATCCATTGTCCCTAATAAAGCTCCGAACACCCTAGCCCCACCTCCAAGGGGGGAAAGAGGACAAGGAATCATGCCAATCAACTAGGAGACCTGAGGGCACGGGACAGCTATCATGGGAAGGACTATCCCATGGGAGCAGGATTAGGCTTGTTCAGCTTGGGCCCATGCAACAAAGCTAAGAGTAATGGGGGAGCACAAAGAGGCATCTGGCTCTTAGGAGAAGCATCTTAGCCATAAGAGCCACCCAAGCCAAGACTGGCAGTCAGGAAATAGGCACCAGGTGGGCACTCAGAGAGACATAAGCCTCTTCTTTAGAGAGTGAGTGACAGCATCCAGGCTTGGAAATAGTTCAGACTGACAGTGGAAGAACCAAAACCCAAGTGGAAGATTTGGAGGCTTCAGAATTGGGTGGGACAGATGCTGATGGAAGCTTGAAAGATAAAAAGTCAGAAACAATGGGAACACCTGGGCTACCTCTAGGCAGCAGAGACAACAGCTCCATCTCTTTGTAAGAGATAGCATTTGTCCTTTTCTCTCTGCATTGCTATTTACAGAATAGAACCCCAGCCAATCACTTCTACAGGTCAGGGTCCAATGTCTTCTCAGGTACCCCTGGTCACTCCCACACCCTTCCAATGAGGTCACCTCAGCATGTCCTAAAAACATGGAACACATTTGATTTTTCTGCTCATTAGTGAGCTTCGGCTGTTTACTTGTCAGTTTCCATGGAAATCTCCATGAAGAGTCAGAATTTCATCATATCAACTCATTTTTATTAATTTATTGAATAAAATATTTATTGGACATCATCTATGTCAGGTGCCCTGAGTGTGGGAGAAATGATGATGCCTGTAGGGCACCTTTAGGGATGAACTGAGTGTCCAACTGAATTATTCACTGTCTGTCAAGATGGACCAGGAGGTCGGGTTATTTTTCATGAGTTAGTTTTTGCCCTTCATGTCTTTGGGCAGAGGGAGGAGACCGAGTAGAATCTATCTACTTGTAATGAGGCAACTGTTCCAACTGTCTCCTCACACTGACAAGCAGGGACCCTCAATGTGGCTACTGCATCCCTTTGTGGATCTAGGCTTAGCCTCGAGAGGTCGAGATGGGGCATCTTTTAGTTCAAGAGGTCATAATCCCCCACGGGTGGCTTCCCACCATAATTATCTGTTGATATCATTGGGTCAGCAAGACCCATTTAGCTTTGAGAAAGGGTTCTGCCCTTACTAAAGTAAGAAAAGTTAGTACAAAACATCACCCCCAGAGTCTGGGATATACCCTCCCATCAATAATTCAGAGATCCAAGAAAGGGAGCTCAAGGGGCAAAGGGCTATCTCATGGCTCCCAGAAGTTCTTGGCCATGTCTCCCTCAGGCATAGGTATAGCTTTTCTTCTGGCTCTTTGTAAAGCTAGAATCAGGAAGGCCTGAGTTCGAATCCAGCCTGGAATACTAGCTGTGTGAATCCTGAGTGTGGAGAAATGGTGATGCCAGTAGTGCACCTTTGGGATGAGCTGGAAGTTGAATTGAATTATTCCCTGTACAATGGTATGGGCAGAGACCATGCTATTTTTCCGTGCCCTTCATGCCTTTGGACGGGGGAAGGGACTGTGCTGAACTGAATGGAGTAGCTCTGCTTGTCAGCAGGTGCACTCTCACGTGTAGTGACGAGCAGGACTGAGCATCTTCAAGAGACTCTCCCTGTGGGGGTGGCTAGGTGGCGCAGTGGATAGAGCACTGGCCCTGGAGTCAGGAGGACCTGAGTTCAAATCCGGCCTCAGACACTTGATAATGACCTAGCTGTGTGGCCTTGGACAAGCCACTTAATCCTGTTGCCTTGCAAAAAAAGAGAGACTCCCCTGAGAAACTGCCTGAAATCCATCTAGTTAGAAGCTCCATTCAGTGTGAAGGAAGCAACAAGAAGTATCTGATGGGAAGGGCAGGCAATAAGCATTTATACAGTGCCTATTGCATACTGGACATTATCCTATGTACTCTACAATTATTTCATTTGATCCTCACCAACAGCTTGTCAGGAAGGTAGTTTGTCTCCACCATTGAGAAAACTGAGGCAACATATTAAGTGACTTAGAGTCGAACAGCTGAGGTTGAATTTGAACTCAGGTCTTCCCACCTCCAATTCCAGGGTTCTCCCCATTGTAGCAACTCCTTTGGACTTTGTGCAGGATCCTCTCAAAGTGATGGAAATACCCTAAACTTCACAGATCACCTTAGAGGTTGTCAGAGATGAGAATTCAGGCATTCCCCAGAGAAGGGAAGGGACCTGCGGGAGGTACCATGGAGGGCCACAATTCAGTTCCACTAATGACCAAGTGACCATCAAGAAGGGTCTAGGGGAAGACTTCCCTCCTTCTGGGAGGAGCATCTATCAATCAGTTGAGGGAATACTGAGGGCCACAAATGCATTTCCACAGCACGGTCGTGTTGTTCTCACCATTATTTGAATTCAGCTCGGCAAACAGCAGCACCACAAACACAACCATTGCTGAGAACCCACTGTGCTATGTGTGGCACCAGGGAAAGACCTTGGGGGTGGGGGGAGGGAAGGGTGTGAAACAACTTATTAAGTGCCTTAACAACTTTGGAATTGAGTTTAAGTGGGAAGCCATCTAATCATGAGGACATAATTAAAGAAAACAGATTTTCATGGCAGGAGAGCCATTTTGGTTCAATCAAGGAGCAGTTTGATGATATGCAAAGGACCAGCCCATTTGTCCGTGTGGGGAAACTCTGGCAAGTGACAGCAAGTGAAACTGTCTGTAATTTGTAGTCTTTGCTAGGTTCATGCAACAACTAAGTGTGGGAGGTGACATTTGAACCCGGATCTTCCTGAGGCCCTGGTCTATGTAGCGCCATATCCATCACTGAAATCCCACCCTGATCATGTATATGAGGCATGGGGCAGACTGTTCAGCATGGCATCCCCCTTTCCTGGCTGGTTGAGGAGAGGGAAGGGCACTGGATTTTTGACCCCTGGCTCCCCTCCATCACTGAAGCCTTTGTCTCTCGGTTGCTTCTCCGTGGCCTCTGATGGGCACAGAAGAAGACACCAAGGCTTCCTCTAGACCACAGTGTCGGGAGGACCCTTCAGATGTTTAGCAAAGAACAATCACCAGGCATTTATGAGGCACCAACTGTATATGGCAGTCACCATGTGGGAGGTAAAAGCATAAGAGATGAAAGACTTCCCCCTCACAAGATTATATAATAACAGTTGGTACTCAAAACAGCCTGGTCACCCCCCTGCCAAAGAAGGGCTCCCACTGAATTGGACTTAAGGGAAAACCACTCCTCACCTTGGGAAAGGAAAAGGGAAAAGGAAAAAGGAAAAGGGAAGGGAAGGGAAGTAAAGGAAGGAGGGGAGGGAAGAAGAGGGGAGGAGAGGAGAGAAGAGGGGGGGAGAGTACAGGAGACAAAAGGAGGAAGGGAAGTAAGAAAAACTCAGCCTTGTCTAATTGATAGACTCCTTACTAATACAGGTTTAGAGTCAGAAAGGCTTCTGCTTAACTGATGATGATGTTGTTTATCCTTCCTTCTTGAAAAAGACCGTGACACCAGGGAGGTGAGGCCATGACGTGCACCTGAATTGGATTCGAGTGTGTGTGTGTGTGTGTGGGGGGGGGGGGGTACTCTGCTAAGTCACCAGCCTTACTTTCTCCTCCAGAGCCACCTGGGTCCAATGGTCAGATGTGGAGATGACTTTGATGTGAGACAATCAGGGTTAAGGTCACACAAGCTAGTAAGTGTCAAGTACCGCATTTGAACTTGGATCCTCCTGATTCCAAGGTCAGTGCTCTGTCCATTGTACCACCCAGCTACCCCACAGACAAATCATTTTAAGACATTGAGTCTCAGATTGCTTTCCTGTGTTTTGAGGCTCAGATGAGATGCATTTATAAAGGTCTTTGGAAACTCTAAAATATTGTCTTCCTGCCAGTCCTGGGCATGGCTAGAGGAAGGCCCAGAGAGATGCCTGGCACCTTGGCCAGCCCCTCCTTCCCACTACCTATTTAGGCTCACAGACAAGGAGAAGGAAAGGAAAGAGACACCTAGAATACTAGTTCTGAATGCTAAATGATCCTCCTCTTTTTAAACCCTGGCGTTGCCAGGTTACTTTATGGAAATGGGAATTGTGGCGTGTGGAAAGAGGGGAAAAGTTCTAAATGACAGTCACTGGAAAAAAATGGGACTTGAAGCCTCCTTGTTATCCCAGCCTCCAGGCACTTCTCAGCTACTGCGGCTTCAGAATACTCCTGGTACTGGCCTTGGGTATGGGGGAGTGAGAGCCCATGAGAATGTGGCACCACCTAGAACCTTTCCAGCCTTCCCAGATCAGGTGGAGGTGATATTGTTGGGATCTCTCTGTGGGAAATAGCCCTGAAGACAGACCAGGGACTCTGCAGCTGGTCTTGGCATGGCCCCTTCTCATGTTCAGAAATTCCTGTGTGTATTAGGTCAGCAGGACTCTGGGAGCCCTGGTCGTGTCTTGAAACAGTAGTGGGACAAGGATGAGCTCCGAGACCTTTCTTGACTCTAAATTTCTGAGGCTTCGAGATCACTTCTCCTCAAACATTTCCATTGATCCAGTTCAATCCATAATTACTAAGCATCCTTACATCAGGTGCTTGAGGAGGCCCCAAATTTCCTCCCATGCCCCCTTCCTGGTTTCCCCAGGTGTGTTCAACAGCCCATTTACCCATCACCTCTCCACAAAGGTGTCCATAATCCCCCACATTGGCCTGCCCAGCCCCAGAGCTTTGCTCCCTCTGGCTTTTCCATCATCATTGTGCCTTCTGCCCTGAGACTTGGAGAGCATTAGAGGGGCAGGGTCCCTGGCCAAGCTCAGCTTTGTTTCTTCCCTGAACTGGAGGATAGGGTACCTGCCACATGACAGACAGTCATCGCTTTAAAATATTCATGGAATCAATCAATCAGTTGCCAAGTCTTTATCGAATAACTGGCTGACAACTAGGTGGTGCAGGAGATAGAATTCTTGACTTGAATTCAGAAGACTTGAGTTCAAATCCTACCTCAGATACTGTGTAGCTAGGTGACCCTGGGTTAGTCATCTGACTTCAGTTTGAAAATGGCGGAGCTGTTGTAAGGATCAAGTGAAATAAATGCTTTTTAATAGAGCTTTGTATACTAGACACCAAACACTGGCGATAGCAGCACAAAGAATGAGACAATCCCTGCTCACTGTGGGCTTACATTCTAACAGGGAGATGAGGACATGTCCAAATATGAGAAGAAATATAGATAAATAAGAAGATGTTGCCTACAAGGGGCACTGTGTGTGTGTGTGTGTGGGGGGGCTTCATGTAGAGAATGGCGCTTGGGAGGAGAGAGGATGAGAGGATGCTAAAAGGTGGAGGTAACAAGGGAGGGCATTCCAGGCACCGGGGACAGTCCAGATAAAGGCCTGGGGACACTCCAGATAAAGGCCCAGGGAGGAGAGCCAAGGACAGTGTGGCTGGATCACAGGATGGGAAAGTGTCTGAGTCGAGTTTCAAAGTCAAACCGAAGGTCTTGTCTTTTATCTTAGAGGTCACTAGTGTTGGTTGAGCAGGGACGTCACATTGCACTTAAGGAAAATGACTTTCCCATCAGTGTGGCTGGTGGAGGGGGAGATGGCACTAGAGGCCAGCAGATCAATTAGAAAGCCATTATAGTAATCTAGGTGATGGGCGTCTGAGTGGGAGCTGTGTGACTGGGGGAAGGTGTTGGACAGAAGAGCAACTGAGGCAGAAACAACATCTGAGTTGAAGATACACTGAGATTACAAAGCCAAAGTGTTGGAAGGATGGTGGTACCTTTGACAGAAATGGGAAAGATTGAAGAGGAGAAGGTTTGGGGGAAAAGATGATGAGTTCAGCTTTAGACATGTTGAATTGTGGAAGTGTTTGGGACGTCTTGTTTGAGATGCCCGATGATCCTTATCTGGCATAAGGAGCTGAAACTCAGAAGAGAGACTAGGACTGGATATATGGTCTGGGGTGGGGGGGGGTCCTCTATATGGAGACACTCATTCAACCCTTAGAAGATGCCAAAAGAAAAAAGATAAAGAGAGATCTAAGGCAGCATTGGGGGGAATATTGACAGTTAAGAGGTGATATGGAGATGATGAACCAACAAAGGAGCCTGAGGAGACAAACCAGCAGAAAACCCAGACTTGCAGAATATGCAAGAGGAGAGGGTGACTTTTGCTCCGGGAACAGCTGGGCTCCTTGTCTTTCCTCACACAAAACCCAGCATCTCCCAACTCCAAGCATTTTCCCAGACTATTCGTGTCTCCCTCCCCACCTCCCCTTCCTGGCTTCCTTGGCTTCCCAGGATTCTGCCTCTCCTGATCCCTGCCTCCCTCAGTTGCTTGTTTCTGATTTCTCCTATCCCTCACTTGTGTGTACTTAGTTATTCCTTCACTCCATTAGCTTGTGAGCTCTTTTAGGGCAGGGTTTGTCTTTTGCCTTTCTTTGACTCCCCAGAGCCTAGCACAGTGTCTATCACATAGTAGGGGCTTAATAATCTTTATTAACTGGTTGCCTGGTCAAAAATGCCAAATGTTGAGAAGGAATGAGGCTGAAAAAAATGCTGTTAAATATTTGGGCCAGGGATGGCAATCTTCAGCTCTTTTAGAGCTGGAGGGGTTCCTGGGCTTCTCTTACTGGATTGCCATGATCAGATACCACTGTGGGCTGATGATCCCAGGAAATGGGGCCAGGTGGTACCCACCTACAGCACCCTCACCTGGCCACCAGGGGGAGACAAAGTGCTATGATTAAGAAGTCACCCCAAACCTTACTAGACAAGAAACTCTTGTCGATTGATATCTGGGCTGGCAGGCCCCCCATCTCTGATCTCAGCCCCGATTCTGTTTTCTTGCAGCTGAAACCAAGATCTGCTTCAAATATTACCATGGAGTGAGTGGGGCTCTGCGGGCGACCACCCCCAGCGTAACGGTCAAGAACTCGGCGGCTCCTGTAAGTCTCCCATCCTTCAGGCCCCCTTAGCTCAGCTTCCTTCTTTCCCCTTTTTCTTCCTCTCAAGTTTCTTTCAAATTTGATTAGCCCCAAGTGTGGGGGAGCAGCGAGAAGATCAACCTGTGGATGGAATGGTTTTAAGGCAAGCCTCTTGTTCTTTAAAAATGAATAAAACAGCAACAATAATAGTATTTCAGAGGTTTTGCCAACTGGGAAATGCCTCTACTATGGAGGGAGTGGTGAATCTCAGCAGCAGCAAGAAAGAAGAAGAGAGTCTGCAGGACGCATTTTTCTTTCAAATTGTCATAAAATCTTAAAGCCTTATTTGGTTCCAGTCTGCCTTTCCTCTATCCACTCCCAGATCCAGGCTTGGTCTGGTGGTTTTGGCCAATGTATCTCTTCTGAGGACCCCACTGCATTTTGTATGCAGGCATCTAGTCTATCTATCCCTTGGAGAGGCAGCTTTCCTAAGACTATGGCCTCCCATAAAATGGGTTATGGATACTCCCAGAACCACCCCTAGAAATAATTTCACATTTATGGATTCACCACCCTGCATAGTTGGCCTTCCTTTTCCTATTGATGATGGCTCATCCAAAAGGTGGGTTAGGTCTGGTTACAATCATAGTGAATGAGATCATGGATATCATAGAGTCATCAGGAGAAGTTGTTTGGTGACCTCTCCTCTGGCTCTCACAAAAGAAATTTTTCCTCAGCTACAGTCAGCAAGGAGTTAGCCAGCCTGGATGTAAAGAGCTTTGTAAATTGTAGGGTACCTGAGAGACAACCCAGCATGGTGGGCAGGCTGTGAGACTTTGAGTCTAAGAACCTTGAATTCTGCTTCTAACACTTACCAGTTGTCTGTCCATGGGAAAAACATTGATTTCTCTGCCCCTCAGCTACCTCACCTATACAGGGGTTATGTTAGCCTGGATACTCCCTTGAAGGGATCTGAAATGAGACAATGTGGGTCAAATGCCTTCCAGATGGTACCCTACAAAGGTTGGAGACAGCTTGGTCCAGAGAAAGGAACTCAAGTCAATGAACCTTCATTGAGGTCATCCTTCTAGAGTTAGAAGTGGATCTATAGAGGCAGCTAGGTGGCACAGTGGATAAAGCACTGGCCGTAGAGTCAGGAGGACCTGGGTTCAAATCTGACCTCAGACACTTAATAATTACCTAGCTGTGTGGCCTTGGGCAAGCCTTTTGCCTTGCAAAAAACCTATAAAAAGAAGTGGATCTATCTAGAGTTGGATGAGCACTGACCCTGGAGTTGGGAGAAAGGGAACTTCAATCCAGTCTCAGACACCTGACTCTTACTGTGTGACCTTGGAAGAGTCACTTACCCCTGATCACCTTGCATTCAGGGCCATCTCCAGTTGTCCTGATTCATATCTGACCACTGGACCCAGATGCCTCTAGAGGAGAAAGTGAGGTGATGACAGCACAGTCCACCCCAACTCAAATCCAATTCACTTGCTTGTCATGGCATCACCTCCCTGATGTCATGGTCTTCTTCAAGAACAAAAGACAAACATCATCATCATGATGGTTATTTGGTGTGCCTTGGACAAGTTACTTCTGCTTGGACTTTCAAAGCATTGTAAAAGGAGAGAATCAGACAGATCTTCTCTAAAGGCCTTCCCAGGTCTAAGTCTGATCCTTTTGTAAGGAGGAGAAGGGAATTAATGAGTGAGCATCAGCTACCTATGTAGTAATCCCATAATGAGGGATAGCACCTGGACCGAGGCATTGTCACTGGTACGGGGTACTTCTGTGTGAGGAAAATCCCTCTACTAATTCTTTGTGGTTTAGTCTTAGAGAGCTACCAGGCTCACAGAAAGGCTAAATGACTTATCATTGGTTACATTCTCAACAACCGTGACATCAGGGAGAGGATACCATGACATGCAAGTGAGTTGGATTTAAAGGAGGGGGTGTTGCATTAATCAATAAACATTTTATCAGATATCTACTGTGCTGTCAGAGGTAGGACTTGAACCCAGGCTTCAGGGCCAGCTCTTCGTCCTCCATGGCAAGCTACTGTCCTCTGATAGTCATTACCTTCCTATTAGATTTCACAATCCATCATACCCATGTTGCATATAACTCTGTAAAAGAGTCCCAGTGATAAAAATCAGCAATAATAATACCATCAGTCAGTCATGCCCCACCCGCTAGTCTGGCTCCAGGATTCAGAAAACCTCCCTTGATCTCTCCTATAAAGACAAAAGGGAAGTTGAGTCCCTCCTAAGTGCACAGCCCTTTATAGTTATCTCATTCTCTGGAAAAAGAGATGATTCCTATGAAGTCTGAATGGGAGACCCTGAGCAGATCCATTCAATATGTTCAGGAATGGTTCTTAGGGCTCACCCACTTAAGATGCTGGAAAAGTCCATGAAAGCATCTGTGACATTGGATGATGGGATCTTCAAGCAGGAAATAGCCTTCAAATCTCAGTGCTCCAGAAACTCACAATGGGGATTGTCGGAGGTATTTGGTCCAAGGAGACCTGAACCAGAAGTCCCCTACAACTGATAGTGGTCATCCAGCCACCACCCAAGGCATCTAGGGCAGGAGGCTTGCTACTCCCAAAGCAAACCACTTCGCATTGGAACAACTTTCCTTGTAGCAAGCCTGTCAGTTAAATTCTGGCGTGCTAGGATGTTTTCATCAGCAAATTGTGGCCGGCTTCTTGGAGGAGAACGCCCTGTTGTTGGCTGTCACCCATTTGATCAGAGGAGCGCGCCCTGATTGCCCTCCATGCCAATTGTTCTTCTTTTCTCAGTTTCCTGGACTATAGCATTTGCTATTCATAGTTTGAAATATTTGAGGCTTGTTCCTATGAGTAGAGCAGGAATCTCCTAAGTAATTCACCCTGGCTTCCTGATTAGGTGATCCCTTGTGAAGTATGTGCTGTCAGCTCTTCTGAAGGCTTCCATTTCTCTTTGGAAATCATGACCCCAGGGGTTATTTGCCTGCAGGTTTTTCCCTGAGCAGGCCCAGACTTTCATCCAATCCCTTCACAGAGCAGCTACCAGAGCAGCCCCGCACATTTGTTCTATGCATTGTCCCCCACCTCCAGACCCAGCTACCGGAAATGCTGCAGCTGTTGAACCCCTGCCTCATCCTTATGGATGAGCTTGAGCCCGGGGCATAGAACACGTTAGAGCAGCCCTGGTTGGACCAATCAGCATTAGGGAAGGATAGAATAAAATGAATGTGAAGTCTCATGATGCGGTTTAAGAAAAATTCAGATCACTGATGGGAAGGTCCTGGGGAAGCTGAGAAGTAGGGTGCCAGCTAGTACTGTGAGGCATGGTTCCAGGCAAACCGGCCATGTGTTTGCCAATGGGCCCAGTGTTCTGGAGAGTTCCTTGGATCCTCCCAGGGCGGATGGTTTCAGCAGTGTGACTCGAACTGCCCGCCTTCCTTCACCCTGTTCATCCCCCCCAGCAAGCAGCCTAGTGAGGCATCACCCTAAACTTTGCCATCCCAGTTCTCTGAGACAGATAGGAAATCCATCCTTGGTTCATCAATGATTATTCAATCAACAGGTATTTATAAAGCACCTACTCTGCATTAGGCATTGTGGGTAAGCTCTGAGGGTACAAAGGAAAAAAGAAAAGCTATCCCTGTCCTTAGGAAACTGCCCAGCCAGTGGTGAAGAGATGTACATAAATCAGTAAAAGGAAGATTTATAGATATATAGAGTCAATACAAGGTAAGGTTGCTAGCAGCTGGAGCTACCACCTCTACATGATGGAGTTTAAGTTGGATCTAAAGGAAATAAGGATTCTAAAGGTGGGGTGGGGTAAGAAGGCATTCCAGTCATCAGCCAAGGCAAAGGTTCAGAGATGGAAGATGGCATATTGGAAATGAGAAATGGCAAGTATGGCTGCAATGCAGCATGTCTGAAAGGGAGTAGAGAAGACATCTGGAAGAGACTGGGCTGTGAAGGGCTCTCCATGCTGTTAGCTGGAAGCTGCTGTTAGCATCAGAGCTACCCATGCTTGCACTCCTCTGGGAACATGAAGCTAAGACCACACCTTCCCATCATGAGGCATTAGAGGAGAAGGTTGGTGCAGGCCTAGAGAACAGAAAAGAGAAACAAGGTAGACTCTATTGCAAGCACCCAGGTCCCGTTTCTTCTAGCTTCTCCCTATCAGAAACTGATCTGGGAACTTTCCTATCTGCTAGGGTGTAAGGGATTGATAACAAATTAAAGACTTAGCCCTTCTGGGAGGCATTAGACAACAGCCAGGGGAAAAGGTAAAGAAATGAGGTGCTCCCTCCCTGTGAAGTGGCACAAAGGAGGCAGCTGCCCACATCTAAACGCCCTGCACAATGACTATCACACCACCAATAAGAAGGAGATCTTTGTGGAGTCTCCAGGCTCTTGTATTATCTCCTAATGCCATTTGCCTAGAAGAGGCAGGTTATACTTTGTCAAAATTAATGTAAATTTCCAGTTAATTCTGTGGTTTCTTAAAGGTTATTGGAGATAACCTAATATGCCCCCAAACTAAGCTGATCCAGAGGAAACTGAGGTAAGGATGGTAAACCAATCATCTCCCAGAAGACTTAATAGGACCTCAATGAAACAATTCATGCATTCATTCAATAATCATTAATCTTGCATTGTCTATAGAATATCTTGAGAGTGTTTAGAGAGATAGGAGGTTTAGATAAGAGACAGGTTCTATTTTCTTCCTTTTTTCCTTCCTTCCTTTTCTTTAGAGGTCGCTGAGGTTAAATGACTTGCTCAGAGTCACACAACTTGTTAAGTATCTGAGGGTGGATTTGAATTCAGATCCCCAGATCCACTGCCTCCAGGGTCAGTGCTCTATCCACTGCAGCATTTCGCTGCCCCCATGTTGTTTTCAAGGAGTCCAGTAGAGGAACAAATCACAAGTCAAGAGAGAAATAATTTTCCATGATAACTGCCTAGGAAAATTATAGAGAAAAGTACGTGGTGAAGTCCCAAGGGCAAGGTTGTTACTGACCCACTACCTTTCCTCTCACAAAGTAGGCAGCATTCAAAATGGAACCGAAAGAAGTAGTAGAAATTGAAAAGGTGATGATAGAGAGGGAGGATTTTACAAGTCTGGAGTAAGCAAAAGCATGGAGGTGGGAGAGCATGGAGCATATTCATAGGCAGAGTACAGTTGGATAGGAGGGGAGAGATAATGGTTATTTAATGAGAGACAAGATTTAAAAAAATGGTCCCCTGTTTTCATAGTCCTTGAATGCCAGGCAGAGGAAGTTGAAATTTTACTCTGAAGGCAAAAGGGAGCCACTTAACACCTTGAGCAAAGGATGACCTCGTCAGATAATAATGATATTAGTTGAGACAAAATGAAATTAGCAGTTTTTGGCTATGAAGTGTTTTCTATATATGGAACCATTCTTCTGATCAAGACAATCCTATGAGGTAGATTCTCCCATTTTACAGATGAGAAAACTGTCTCCGAGATGGTCTTTCTCCCGGTACAAAAGTACTATGAATCAAGAGAGAACCCAGACTCTCCCCGCTAGGAGTCCAGAACTCGAATGGTGACATGTTGGATGAATTCAGGGATAGGCAAGTGGAGGTAGGCAGGCTGGTAGGGGGCTATTAGGAGATCTGAGTCAGGAGATGAGGTAGGTAATCAAGGCCTGGAAAGTAATCGACTCTGTGAGGCAAGGGAGAGAAGAGAGTCAGAGAAAACTCTGAAATTTGTAACATAGGAGATGGGGTCAAAGTTGGTGTCACTGAGAAAAACACATCCAAGGAGAAGCAGGAGAGGCCAGACAAGACCTGGTTTGAGACATGCTGAGTGGGAGGGGTCATTGGGCTGTCCAGGTAGAGAGAGCCTGGATTCCCAAAAGAGAGGTAAAGGCCCAGATCAAGAGACCTGGAAGTTGTCTGCAGATGGTGGGAACTGAGCCTATGTAAGGAAATGATTTTTCCAAGGAAGAGAACACAGTAAAGGGAGGGGTGAGGACCAAGGTAAGATCTTAGGGACACCTTAGTTTGGGGATCTGGGGAAGGAGGAGGAAAAGTCAGCAAAAGATAGAAATAGAGAAAGGCACATGAACTCAGAGCTGTACCTAAAGCCAAGGGACAAGTGAGAAGGGTCAGGGTTTCTAAGGATTGGTCAAGGGCCTTGGGTTTGATGATCAGTTACCCATTTGTGACTCAGTCCATCCACGAGTCTTTTTCAGTGGTTCCTAGATCTTCCTAGGTTTTTTGTGTCCTTCTCACCAGGAATATCCCTCCAGTATACCAAACCTTCTTTCACTGGCGTGTTCTTGGAGAGGGCATTTGACCAAATTGGATATTCTTCTTTGCTCTGCTTCTAAGTTTTTGGATTTCCACCAACTCCCATTTGTGTGTTGTTTTCCCTCATTAGAATTTAAGCACCTTGAGGCCAGAACATAGCTTTCTTTTTGTTTCTCTTGGTTTTGCCAATACTTAGTGGAATTTCTGGCACACAGTAAATGGTTGTTGCCCTAGTCTTGCCTACTATGTACTAGGCACCCTACCCAGTGCTGGAGATGCAAAGGGCCCTCTGGAGAGCTGACATCTAGAGGGGGAGATAGCATGTGATTTTCCTCAGGAGTTGGGAGAAGAAGCTGAATCACCAAAAGGTAGGGAGGATGTAGGGGCCACTGGGCATCAATAATGGAGAAGACATGGAGGAATGACTGTGTAGACTAGAAAAGGCAAAAAACCCAGAGATGTCATGATATGGGGAAGCATGGTCTGAATCCCAAATCTCTGGGAGCCAGTGCTCCTGGAATATTATAGGTCCTTGAAGCATCAGACAGACAGAGAGAGAGACAGAGAGAGACAGACAGACAGAGACAGAGAGGGAGATGGAGAGAGCCCCCCCCACACACACTCTCAGAGAGAGAGAGAGAGAGAGAGAGAGAGAGAGAGAGAGAGAGAGACAGAGAGAGGAAGAGAAAAAAAGAGAGACAGACACCCAGACACACAGAATCCAAGAGACAGACAGACATGGAAACAGGCAGGAGAGAGATGGAGAGACAGAGAGAAGCAATAGGAAGAAACAGATAAGGAGAGAAAATGGAGGAAGAGACAGAGAGACAAAGACAAAGAAATGGAGGGAGAGAAAGACAAATAATCACACAGAAGAAGAAGGCAGAGAGAGAGAAACAGAAGCAGACAGAGACAGAGAGAATCAAAGAGGAGATAGACAGACATACACAGAGAGAGAAACAAGGAGAGTCAAAGGGAAAAGGGAAAACAGAGGAAGAAAGAAAAATAAAGAGAAGGAAGGAAGGAAGAAAGGAAAGGAGGAAGAAAAGAAAAAAGAAAGAGGAGAGAGAGTGTGAGAAGTTGGGGGGAGGAAAGGAGAAGAGAGATTTAACAGAAAACATGAGGCACCTGGATTAAGGAGAAATTTTCAGCTCAGTGACAATCTCATAAATTTTGTTAGGTTGAGTTATCAAGCCCATGGGCTCCTAAGGGAAATTTTCAGCTTAATACAAACATGCAAATTTATCAGAATGATTCCTCCTTAATGAAAATAGAATTCTTAAAGAGCCCTCCTATGGAAGGCCCACAATGACTTCTGGAAGAGGAGAGCCAAGGACTGCCTCTTTTGGTCTCAGATGGGTTTTCCCAGACATGAATCAAATGGACTTCCTCACTCCTGAGAGAGAAGAGAGAAACCAGCCCTCCCTTCCTGCTGAGCCCCATCCTCATCTGTGTGACCACTGGCCCCATTCTCCAGAAGAAACAGTGGGTGATAATGACCTAAGCTTCTTCTGTGGAGACAGAGGGAGAAGAGAATGTGTGGACCCACGCCTGTGGCCATCCGCCATGTCAGCATCTTCCATTACAGGTTAAGCTCCCTAGGGCAGAGACTATTGTATCTTTTATCTTTGTATCCCTAGCATCCAGCACAGTGTGTAGCATACAGTGGGTGCCTAACAAATGCTCCCTGCTGGATTGATGGGTCAGTGGGATCCAAGCCTCCTCCTCCTCCTCCAAGGGCAAGCAATAACAGGACATTGAGAGGGCTCTGTATTTAGAGCTGGGAAAGGTCTCTAAGGCCATCTAGTCCAATCACCTCCTCTTAGATGAGGACCTGATCCAGAGAGGTGACTTCACTTGGCCAAGGTCACCCAGCTGATCAAGGCCTAGAGAGTGATTCCCCTGGTTCCATTTTGGCAGACCCTCTCATATCATGCTGCCTCAGTTTGAATAGTCCAAGCTTGGCCTTTTGAGAGTTCAGTTTGATCCTGAGGTCATCCTGCCCCAGAATGAACAGAGTGCCACTTCTGCAGGTCAAGCTGCTACGCTCATTGGGGTCAAGGATTTAGAATCAAAGGGGTCCTACTCCATGGTGATGGAAGCTCCTGAAGTCTCAGAGCCCTTAGTGCTCTTTCCAGGGACCCAGGGACATGACCAGAGGGAGACAAGGGACCAGTGGCTATTTTTCATCTGTCTCCCACTTCAGATGGGTGGAAGGCATCAGCAGTTAATATTAGGACTATCAAGGAGGCAGACTGGGAACAGTTGTGTATTTGTAGGCAGATGGGATGGGCCCAGTGAAGCGTGGTCTTATAGGAAGTGAGTTCCCCATGGGATTAAGGGAGCAGAAAGAGGGATTAGCATTAATGAGGACTAGAGACTTGTCTTCTGTGACGGAAACAGAGGAAAGACTGAGTAATGATGCTGAGGATTAAGGAGCAGAGGAGAGGATCTGAAGGAACTCATGGGAGAGTATCACCAGCTTCTCAGTGATGGGAGTTCCCTGGAAAATGAGTACAAGGAAAGCAATGATACTTATAGACATTGTAATAATAATAATAATAATGAATAGAAACAACATGTAATAATGAAATAGATAGCCGGGGAGTCAGGGGACAAGGGGAAACACACCAGCTACGCCATTATATGGCTGTGAGACCTTGGATTTTTGTTTTGCATCTCTGACCTCTGTGTCCTCATCTGTAAAATCAGTGGGTTGGATAGGATGGTATCTCTTGTCTCTTCCAGACAAACTTATGCTTCTATGGTTTAAGCGGGGAAAATCATTTCAACCGGCCAGTCAATCCTCAAGTACTCATTTCCCTGACTTCCCTGAAGAGTCAGTTCACAACCCACCAGAGGTCTCTCCCCTCCAGCTACTCATGGCTCCCTTTCTACTTACACCTGTCCTATAAGTACCAAGGTGTTGTCTCATTAGACTGGGAGCTCCTTGAAGGCAGGACCATCTTTTGCCTAGACTTTATTATCCCCAGATCATAGCACAGTACCTAGCAAGTAGCAGGAACTTATTAAATAATTGCTGATTGAATGCTGGGTTAGGCCACTGATGTATGTCAGACGCTCATTGCACCAGGGGAGTTATATTTCAGCTGTAGCAAATTACAAAAGGAATTTTTTTGTGACCCAGAGGAGTTGCAATGCACCCTAGTCAAGGGAGCTCCCAACCATGATAGCCAAGACCCTTGAAGTATTGATTTCAGAGAACTCAACCATTTTCTTCGGCCCTTCCAGAGTGATCACACCTTACTCTGCTTCACACATTCTTGGATCCAGTCAACTGATCTTCTAACTATTTCTCCTATGTCATATTCTACTGCCCATGATTGGGATTCTCTCCCTCAGCACCACCCCTTGAAAAATCGAGTTCCCTTCAAAGTTCAGCTTATGGTATTGAATTTGCTATCTCCGAACCTCCAAATTCCTGTGTAGTTTCTTTTTGTTAATGGGATCTTTCATTCTGGTCTTTATATTCCTAGTGGCTCCCATACTACATGACAGACAGTCGACATTTATGTTTTTTCATTGATTAATCTGACTGAGACCTAGAAAACATAACACTCATAAAAAATCCTTGATTTTGGTCTTGAGGAAATGAATCCACCCCACAGAGAACCAGATGCGAGCTACTCTTGGTAACAAATAACATAAGGACTAAAAAAGGAAAAAATGTTCTGTCAGCCCAAGAATAGTTCCTAGTAGTTTCTATGAAAAACATGTGAACCATTGGAAAGATGATAATTCTGCCTTAACAGAGTTCAGAGGGGTTGTCCTTGTAAACAGGAAAATGAGCTTAAATCCTGCTTCAGAGCTTTTACTATGTTGCTATGACCAAGCTATTTTCCTTTGCTGAGTCTCAATTTCCCCATCTGTAAAAAAGGGATAATAGTGCTGACTTCAACAGATTGTTGTGAAGATAGAAGAGATATATGTTAAGTGCTTTTTAAATGTAGAATAATGTCAAAGTGGATGGTGATGGTGATGGTGATGATGGTGGTGGTGATGGTGATGGTGATGGTGGTGGTGATGGTGGTGGTGATGGGATGGTGATGGGGATGGGGATGGTGACGGTGATGATGGGGATGGTGACGGTGATGATGGGGATGGTGATGGTGATGGTGATGATGATGATGGGGATGGTGATGATGGGGATGGGGATGGGGATGGGGATAGTGATAACAGAAGTGGTGGTGGTAATTATGGCAATGATGATGATGATAATGATGATGATGATGATGATGAAATCTAACCTCCCATTTTATAGTTGAGAAAACCAAGGCCTAGGGAAGGGAAATGACTAGACCAACCTCACATGGACAGTAAAAGTAGTAGAGCCAGTCTACAAAAACAGGTTCACAACCTCCAAGTACCTGACTCGTTCCAAAGGACCATACTGTCTCCACCTTGGTTCAGTGAACATCTATTAAGTACCTGCTGTGTGCAAAGCATTGGTCTACAAGTGAGGAAGACCTTCATCCTAGGTACATAGGAAAACTGGGGGTGAGGATGACTTTTACATGCCAATTCATCAAGAAGCTTTCATTTAGTACTTGCTATATGCCAGACAGTATGTTAAGCCCTGAGGCTCTGGTTGGGCTGATTGAATAATTTCCCAAAGATCTCCAGACACCTCATATCCTATTTTAATTTCCAAACCTTAATTCAGTGTTCTGAAAAGCTCTGCCTGCTCAAATCCCCGAGATACCCTCCTCTATTCTAAAGGAAGTCTAAAGAGATTAGACGGAGTTGTGAATTCCCCTCTGGCTCATTTCATCTCTTCAAAGGGGTTTTCAGTGTTATCCCCCCAGGGAAGGATTCCAGGCAGTGTGTTTGATCAGTGGTAGCAGCTCCAAACCCTATGGGTGACATATAATTAGCAACAGCCTGAGTGGTTTAAATTCTGAAGTTTCTACATTTCTGTTGAAGAAGCTCCAGAAAGATAGATTTCTTTACATCAAGGACATCAAAGGGCCCACACAGTTTACTTGGGATTTGGGAATCATTTTAGAAACAGTTAAAGACCAGAATGTGGATGCATTTCTTGACAACAATCATAATATTGAAGAAAATTGTTGGGGGGACGGGTTTAGGGGGGAATTCAAGAAAACTTATTGCCAACAGTGTATATAATTTTAAGTTCTGTCCCTACCATACTTTGTTGATAATGAGGCAAGAAGCGAGTTTCTAAGAATGATTGGAGATAAACCTGGTCTTCCGGTAGACTAGTCAAAAGTTTCTTGCTCACAGGGATGGTGTCATTTCCATCCTTGTAATGTCCCCACCACCCAGAACCATGTCTGGTCCCTGGTAAGCTCTCAAGAAATGTTTTTGAGTGAATCAATGGTTATACTGTGACTAATGATAACTCAGAAACTCCCTCTATGTTGTATTTCTCTCCCCAAAAGACAGGCAGACAACCTCCTGGCAAGATGTTGCTCCAGTTTCTGAGTCTCTGATTTGAATCCCCAAATCCCTCCTCTCTTCCTCCAGAAGTACTGAGGGTCTGTTCCTCAGTGACAGTGTAGAGACCTGAACCTTGGACTTGATGCAGAACATCCAACTGCATCTGCATGTCTGCCCCATAGGAATCCCCAAATCAAGTGTGTAGTCTCTTGCCTCCCAACACCTGCAGCTTTCTCCTGTCTACAACTCCAAGCCACTCTCCTCTCCAGAGACATATTTGCCAGCTCTAACATTCATGTTTTAGGCTGAGACTTCTAAATTGAAAATCAAGAGGCCATTTGGGCATCTAAGAACCAAGGATGTTGAATGGAAAGAGAGAGGTGAGCAGCATCACCTCCCAGGACAAGGAAGTAACTACCTATTGCCCACCTCATTCCCCAGTTCAATCATCATTAAAACTGATCCTCTTGGCTCAACACCAAGTGCCCTGCCTTCTCCTCCTCACTGCTATTTGTTTCCTAGAAGCCCTGTTAACCAGTTCTTTGTCCTCAAGTCCCTAGGACTTGCATATCCCTATATGTGTATCATTTGTCTCTCCTATTAGAATGTAAACTCCATGAGGGCAGGGCCTCCTCTATTTTTGCACCAACACCTAGTTGAAGGCATGGCACAGAATAGGCACTAAAGAAATGTTTGCTGATTGACTGAATGAATAAACTGTTCTTCAGGCCTTCTACCTATATTCTTATGTTCATAGAAATATGACTTTCTCTGGGAGTCACTCTCTTTCATGATCCCTCTCATAACCTCCAAACTATACTGGACCACCAGGAGGTGTGAGCATTATCCCTGATCCCCATGGACTCTCTTGTTGGTGCCATTATTTCTCAGTCTCTTCTGCTTTGTGGCTCACTTTATGTGTCTACTATTTGCTCCTGAAGCTTGGTGTGAGCATCTGCCACCCTCTTAGTCATGCTCCCGTCTTTTAAAAAAATTTAATTGACACTTTGTTTTTAAATCGGTTTCCTTCCTACATGTCCCTCCTTCCTCTCCTACCCAGAAAACTGTCGCTTTTTTTTTTTCAAAAAGAGATGAAAGAAGGAAAAGTAGTTCAAGAAAACGAGCCAACCCATCAACCAGGCCTGACCATAGATGCTCTATTCCTAGAGAAATCTTCCTGAGGAGGTCACCAACCACTTCAGTCTTCTCTTCCACCCAAAGCTTGTCAGCAGAGATGAGGCCTCTTTTGACATATTCCAAAGATGATCTCTCCAACAACCAAGTCCTCCAAGTCCTTCAACTGCCTCAGTTTCCATGACCTACATTTCTGGTCCATCCCAACCACTCACAGGTGTGTCCTTCCTTTAGGCCTTACCATTTTATGAAACTTCAAGATCATGAAGTCTGAAATTCTCCTGCTTGAGTATAATCTGCATTCCTTCCATCTCTTTCTTCCTCTCTGGTCCTAAACTCATTCTTTGCCCTCATTGAAATTTCTAGTCTCCTGCCTCTGTTCTGGCCTTACTTTCCTCTACTCATGTCTTAACCCCAAAGCTTACTAGGTTAGCTTACCCATGAGTCCCTTTGTATAATTTTCATATAATCTTCTCTTTCTATTCCTTGGCCTTGGTTCAATAATAATCTTGTTAGTATTAAGTATCCAAGTAATGCTTTATCTCATTTGGCTCAAGCGTTCTTTCTTTTTTTAAATTTTTGATAATGATGAATGAAGGAGAGAGACAATGATTGGGATCTCGAAAGAAAAAATAAATTAAAATTGTCTTTAAAAAGGCTGTTGTATTTCCATTAGTCTTCCTGTTGTTTTGCTTTTCTTCCTGTGATCCTGGCCAGGTGACCGCCACGGGAGATCTTGTGACCCTTTCCATAGCTTGGGGCTTGCTTATACCAAACTTGGCTCAGCTAAAAGCCTCCCGCAGGTCTTCAGAACAATTAATGCTTAACTCTTAGTAGATCATTAGATGTCCGCTCCCACAACCATATCCCTGGTAACGTGGGGGAAGGCGGACAATTGCTATGTCCACTCTTATGGTGCCAGGACTCAGTTCAGTTAGAATTCCAATGCTACTAGCAGCTCAGAATCCAGTCTAACCATCTTGTCCAAGTGTTATCCTAATCCGGAAGAGCTCCAGATAGGTGTACTCTCTCCCTGGGGAAGGGAATGGCCCTAAGAAAGCAGAAGCTCTTAACTGAATGAAGTCTGCCAACATGCCTCCAGGGATTTAAGGCCCCTTTGCTTGCTATCCTGATTGCATGGGGAAAGCTAGAAGCCCTCAATCCTGATGCCTCTGCCCATTCCTGGCTTACTCAGGGCTTCTGGGAATTTCCCCAGCAGTGATGTTGGCCAGGGAGATCCTGGTAGAAGAACAACAACCATGGCATGCCCAGAAGGGGACTGCCTTCCAGAACAGGTTAGTAGAACTTTCATATGTACCTTTGTGTGGGCATTCATGTGTGGACAGCCATGGGAAAATATGACATGTGAGGTAGTCTGTTTGAAAAGACTCCATTCCAGCCAAAGACCCATAAATAGAGCCAATCTGGAGTGGACATGCCTGGATAGAACATATCTGGAAGGTGTAGCTGTGTTTGTTACTTGATTTGCCCCTGAGATACGAAGAAGCCCTATCTTTTCATCTAGTAGTATTCTTGTCCCTATTCAAGGGCAGCTAGGTGGCACAGTGGATAGAGCACTGGTCTCGGATTCAGGAAGATGGGAGTTCAAATCCAACCTCAGACACTTGCCACTTACTAGCTGTGTGAACTTGGGTTAGTCACTTAACCCTGATTGCCTCACATCTGGGGCCATCTCCAGTCTTCTTGATCCATATATGGCCACTGGACTCGCATGACTCTGGAGGAGAAAGTGAAGGTGGTGACTTAGCACAGCCCCCCCCCCGGCCACTCAAATCTAATTCTTGTACTTGTCATGACATCACCTCCCTGATATTGTGTCTTCTTTGAAAATGAAGGACAAACATTGTCCCTATTCAAGAGACAGACTGTCCCATTCCCTCTGAAGGTCTTCCTCTAGGTCTTTGAGCATCCCATGCCCATCAAGACAGCTTTTAGACGACTTGTCTTTCAAAGATCTCATTTTTGTTGCTCAAGTCATCTGGGGTAATATGGATAGCATATTTACAACCTTCTTCAACACAGCCCCTTGTGATTTGGCACCAACCGCATAGCTTCCCTTCTCTCTCTCTCTCTCTCTCTCTCTCTCTCTCTCTCTCTCTCTCTCTCTCTCATTACCAAGAATCTCTTTAAAGCTCAGTTTATGAGTTTATGGACCTTTTCTCAGTCCCTGTCCTTCTGGACCTTTCTCTGATTTTCAGCCCTATGGCTTATTCCTTCCCTCCAGACACTCCCCTTCCTTGACTTCCATACCATTTTCTCTCAGTTCTTCCACCTACCTGAATATCATTCCTGCATCCCCTTTGCTAGATAACCACTCATCTCATTCCTCCTAATTTAGGGGTATTCTCCAGGGTTTTGTCCTGGGTCTCATCTCTTTCTACATCTAGCTCTACTTTGCCATCATTCCTATCTGAAGGTTTCCCAGATAGCTCTGTCTAGACCTAGGCTCTCTTCCATGCTTCAGCTGTCTCTGGACATCTCTTAGATGTTTCATAGACATCTAAAATTCAATTTCTCTAAATCAGAAATCATTACTTTCCCCTTAAATCTGACCCTCCTCCAAGCCTATACCTTTTAAGGGGCCTATCATAAAAGCTGCCTTTGTGTGACCACGATGAATTCAGTCCCAATGCCATAGTTTCCTGCAGATCCCAGAGGCAGGTTGTGGAAGAGATTGGAAATGGGGGAAGTTCTTAAGATTTTATTTTCATAGAATCCTTTTTTTTTTCTGCCAAATTAAATCTCTAAAACAGGGGTGGGAGGACCTTTTTTCTGCCAAGGGTCATTTGGATATTTATAACATCATTTTAGGTTATAATTTGGCCAAATATTTAATTAATTCCCCACTACAAAAGCACCTAGATTTATTGAATTTCAAGTCCCAACTGGGGGTGCCTGGGCAACACCAGACCAAACAACTTTGGTCCACTGGCCAAAGGTTCCCTGCCCCCACAAGAGGTGCTTGCTCCCATTTCTTGTATTATCCAGTACTGCTCTGGTGCTTATCCCCTTATGGAGAATTTCTATCATCCTTCTTTAAAACCTCCAAATGTCAGAGGGTTCAAAAAGATTCAGGAAGTTATCTCCAAAAAGTGACAAGTGACATCTCTTCAGAAATTCAATTGGTGAATTAAAAAATGTCACCTTTTTGGGGAGTTATTTTGTGACTTTGTTTTGTTTTTTGCAAGGCAATGGGGTTAAGTGGCTTGCCCAAGGCCACACAGCTAGGTCATTATTAAGTGTCTGAGGTCACATTTGAACTCAGATCCTCCTGACTCCAGGGCCGGTGCTCTATCCACTGCACCACCTAACTGCCCTAGTTTCCTTGTGACTTTGGGGAAATCACTTCACCTTTCTAAGCCTCTGTTTCCCCATATCAAAACTGGAAGAAATTAGTACTTGAACTGCTTATCTAGGAGGCTGCTCACAGGAAACACACTTTGTAAACTCAAAAATACCATCAATGTGCCATTGTCATTATTGTAGGAATATTATCTTAGTGATCCATCGTGCCCATAGGATGCTTTAAGTTTTCCCAAAGTCTTTTCCCCCCTCACAACAGCCCTGTGAGATAGGGACAAGAAGTATAATTAATACTTGTTTTGAAGATGAGAAAACTGAGGGATTGTGAAGGATCATGCAGGTAAATAAATGGCAAGGATAGGATTTGAACTCAAGCCTCTTCCATCTAAACCCTGTGCTCTATGCTCTAAGACACACTGAAGTTGTTCCACCTTGGCTCTCTAGATTAGTGCAACACTTGTCCAAGAATTGCCAGTCCATGGTAGGAATGTGGAAAGTTAGATGGAAGCGGCCAGGAAGTCTGAGTAATAAGATCTCCTCCTTGGTCCTTTCTGTGCCAAAGTAGTGTCATTCATCTGAGGAAAGAACTAGTCTAACCAGAAGGACGTTTAAGGACAAAGTACAGCCCTTAGCCAGGTCCCCAGTTGGCCATAGGGGTTACAACATAAATGAATCATTTTAAAATTGATGTGTGAGTTAACAAACAATGGCAAGGGGAAATCAGGTTGACCCAAATACGATGGTGAAAGACCCCCTGCTGCTGGACCTACCCCTGACCATAACCCCCTCAATCTCAGTTTTCCTTGTCTGTAAAATGGGAGTGATACTATCTGTAATACCTACCCCCCCCCCCCATATGAAAGATTGGAGATGGAGATGCTAGTAGCCAACATTTAGTCCTACCCTGCAAGGAACTTTCATTCTCCTGAGGGTAGAGGATAGCTTGTTTTAGGCAGGGAAATGTTCTAGCTCTAATGCCAAGCAGTCCAGGTCTGAATTCTAGCCTCTTCACTTGCCACCTCTAGAACTTAGATGTCTCTGGACCACAGTTTCCTCATCTGTAAAATGAAGGAGTTGAACTCAATGACCTCTAACTCTAACTCTTGCGAATACACATATAAATAAATAGAAATATACATGGGAAAAGAGGATCCACATGAGGGTTTTTAAAAAGACAGAACTAACAAGACTTAACAACTGATTGTTTGGAGCTGGGAGAGACTTAAGGGCCACTGATGCCACAGTTCTCTCATTTCATAGGGAGATTCAGTGACTTGCCCAGGGTCACATAGATAATAATTACCAGAGAGATGGGATTCTCCTAAGGGAGAGTGAAAAATGGAAGATGGGTCAAGATGACAGAGAAAAACCAGGAAGTTGCCTGAACTTTCCTCAGTTTCTCTCAAAAACAACATTAAATCAAGCCTCTCAAGAGATTCAGGAACAATAGAAGTTACAAAAAGACAGTGAAGCCATTTTCTCGCTTAAAAGATCTGCATCATTAGGTTGAAGGGAAAGCATAGCACAGACTAGGTAGGGGGTGGACAAGTCAGCAGAATGCTCTTAGCCATAGTACCCATATAAAATAACAGCAAGAGATTATAGCAATTTATCATGACGATAATGCACCGTGACTGGGGGGAGTTTGTGCAAGAAATGCAGTATTAGGAAAACTATCAGCATAATTGACTATGTCAATAATATTATTATCACAATAGCTGCAGTAAAAGCCTTTGACGAAACACAGCAATCTTTTCTATGAGAAACATTAGAGAACCTAGGAACAAATGGAGTTTTCCTTAGTATTCAATATTGTACTAGAAATGTTTGCTTTAGTAATAAAAGAAGAAGAATGGAGAATGACTTTCCCTCAGTTTCTCCAATTGTAAAGTTTATGGATCCTAAAATCTAACTCAGCTCCAAATCCAATGACCATAGTGGGCTTTTTAGTCTCACTATTGCCTCCTTCCAAGAAAGACATCTTAGAACATGGGGACCTTGATGAGACCTGAGATATCAACAAAGCCAGATCCTTTCTTTTGCATCTGAATTTCTGAAGGACCTTATCCAAGATCACATATGAAGCCACTGGTAAACCCCCAGACAGCTGCCTCATTCTTGATTCCTGTGAAGGGTCCACCCTTGGTAGACTAACCTAAAACTCTCCAGGTACTCCTGAATGAAGTCAAGTTAGATAGTGAAGAATGATCTAGAACTCTGCTAAAGTTCAGGGAGAATCTGTTCTCTTACAAACAATCCCCATGAAGACTTGTAGACTTACTTCTTGTTGTGTGACATGGTCTTTGATCATGTGTTTGTCCGGGTCTGGCACTGTGATAAAATACTAAAGTTGATGCTGCCATCTTTGGGAGTGTTAATGAGGCTGCCAGCATAGTGACTTAATATCTTGAAAGTCATAAAAATCAAATTGGATACCAACAAAATAAAATGAGAGAGGCAGCTAGGTGGCTCAGTGGATAGAGCACCAGACCTGGAGTCAGGAGGACCTGAGTTCAAATCCAGCCTCAGACACTTAATAATTGCCTAGCTATGTGGCTTTGGGCAAGCCACTTAACCCCACTGCCTTGCAAAAAATTTAAATAAAATGAGAAAACATCCCTCTCTTGGGGTGTTGGGAGCAGGGATGGGGCTCCACGGGGGAGAACCAGAGTCTGTAGTGCCAGGCTTTTTCAATGGTGATTCTGCTGACTGTTTTTTCACCTTTTCTTTCACTTTAAAAATTCTTTGTTATAAGAGATACCTCATTGGAATGGAAAGATTGGAGAGAAAGGAGATGTAAAGGCAAGTTATTCATTGATATATGTTTAAAAATAAATTGAACACAGCAGAAAAAAGGAGAGGGTGATCTCATGTGTGCAGATGCACAGTGTCTACACACACACACACACACAAACACACATACACACACACACACACACACACACACACACAGAAACAAACTTGCTAGAGAGCTCTGTGACTTTGGAACATTTTTTAACTCCGTGATTCTGCGGAGCGTGAACCCTGGCCCCTTTGTTTTAGAAGCATTTTCTCCCTGCTCTAGCTACTTGTTTAATGGCTAACTCATGCATGAACGTGGATCTCCATCTCCTGTGTGGAAGTCATCATGGATGTCATCACCATGTGACCGAACAAAAAGTGTGTCAGCACTTAGCATAGATCTGTTTCTGGAAGAAACTTCATATATTGTCCAATCTCAGTCCCTCATCTTACAAAGAAAGAAATTAAGGTCCAAAGGGGATAGAAATGGAGACAGCAAGTGACAAAGCTGACATGCAAATTCTGGTCCCCTTACTGTATCCGCCTCCAGTGCTCCCCCCACTGCCCCACAACACCTCCCATAAGGGAGGGGAAATTGTTTAGTCCTTCTAACAGAATGATGCCAAGATGATTCTTCATTTTCCCAGATGTAAGGATGATCTTGTTTTGGGAATGACCCATATCGTGCTGGATGACTAAACCATGGTAACAGATCACCATAATCCTTGTTTCTGGTGGGGTTTTAAGAACAGCAAGATGTCTTCCTCTCAATGATCCCATAAGGTGGACAGAGCATGTTACTGACCCCATTTTGTAGAGGAGGAAACTGAGGCTCAGTGAGAAGGAGAGACTTGCCCAAAGTCTCTAGGCTAGTAAGATTGAAGGTTTCGACTGGAATCTAGTGTCCTGCCATAATGTCAGAGCCCTCCCTTCTACTGTACTTTGTAGCTAGCTAGAGAAGAGTCTTTCCCCTTAGCCATGTGTATGGGTCATATTTTATGCTCTTTCAGATAGTCTCACCACCTCTCTTAGGATTTCAGTGGGTTATTACTAGTTGTCTGTGCTTTTAAAAACTGTTGCTATGTGGTTGTGTTAGTGGGTCAGATGGTGGGAGGGACATCTTATGAACTGGGCCCTGCATCTTCCCAGAGCTCAGGGGGTTTGGCCATAGAATACTGGCATGGTTGGGATGCTTTCTTCCTGGAAGGCCATGTTTACACACACACACACACACACACACACACACACACACACACACACACACACACACACACACACACACACACACACACACACTCAACCACCAGTCCAGTATCTCATTCATCACCCCTGGGCCACCTCCTTCAAGGCCTCAGTGCTATGGTGCCCCTCTCTGTTGCCTTTCCAACTCATGTAGGAATGAAAGTTGATGTCTCTGGCTTAAGCAGCACTCTCCTCCCGGAGCGGCTGCCTTCACAACTTGGGACTAGTGCAAAAGCACTCCCTCCCTCACTTCAATTCAGCTGAATTTTCCCCAAGTGCTTAGTTTCCTACTCATAACCCTAGGACCCCCAAGAGCCCTATAAGGCCACCAGGAAAACACAGCTCTCCCCGGAGAACATGAGAATCATGGAATGTTTTCTCAACTCCTGAGTGATGAAAATGAGCAACTTTTGACTTGGGAGTACAGCCTGGGACTGCAGAGCCAGCCTCAGTTGTCCCCAGAATCCCCCAGCATTGAGGGCGCTGAGGAGGGGAGGAACAAAGGGGCTTCAGGGAGGTGAGAGCTCAGTGGAGGAGGAGGAGGTGAGAACTGAGGAGAAAAAAGAGACAAATGTATCAGTGTCCACACGTGTAGATAAAATGTATAGGTGTGTGTCTCATACAGACTATGTATCATGTAGAATATGACGGAAATAGTGTTGGCTTGTAATATACTTTTTTCCACGCCTACAAACCCTCCCCCCATCCAATCAGAATCCTCCCTGGGAAGTGGGAAGAACAATGAAGTAACCCCCAGCAGAGTAGTGCCCCCCGCAGTGCAGGCTGCATTCTGCCCCAGGAACCCTTCCGCAGGGAGGGAGAGTGCCACAGCTGTTCTCCAGAACCAGGGGTTTGGGGTGTGGTTGGTTGATTGGTTCCCGTTCTGCCATTTTTGGAAGACTCAGATGAAAGAGAACGGTCGGTTAGTCCCATTTTAGCCGATATCAGTTATATGCTCAATGTGCGTTATTATTATTACTTCCCTTTGAGGTCTCAGTGGGTCCTGGACACTTCCCTCTAGAGTCAGGAGTCTTAGCCCAACCCTCAAGATCCAAGAAAGGAGGAGCAGTCTTGGAGATCCTAGACTTGGGCTCCAGTCAGAGCTGGGGTCTCCTCCTTCCCATCTCACCTCTCTAGTCCATGGTCCAGTGCCATGGACAGTGTGGATGAAGCCTTCAGCTTTAGACCAGGGAACTCCAAAGCCCTCTGGGAATCTGCGCCAGACCCAGGAAGAGCCAAGGGGAGGATTCAGAAAGTAAAGGAGAGCAGAGGTGGGCTGGCTTATGTAAGGAGAGGAACAGTCAACCTGTATTTACAGGCGTTCAAATATGGCCTCAGACACTTGACTCTTACTAGCTGTGTGACCTTGGGCGAGTCACTTCACCCTGATTGCCCGGCATCCAGGGCCATCTCCAGTCATCCTGCTTCCTATCTGGCCACTGGACCCAGGTAACTCTGGAGGAGAAAGTGAGGCTGGTGACTTAGCACCGCCCCTCTCACTTAAATCTAAATTACGTGCTTGTCATGGCCTCCCCCCCCCCATGTCATGGTCTGCTTTGCAAATGAAGGCCACACATCATTACCAAGCTGCCCACTGTGCCAGCCAGCATGCTGGGGGCTAGAGAGCTCGAGATGGAATTGCCAAGGTCCCTCCCCACCCCCCACCCACCCAGGGCTTACACAAAACCCAGAAGAGTCAATTCAAGATTAGATGCTGTTGGCCTTTGGGAGAAAAGAAGCCTGGGGGGGGGGGGACCTGGGCCAGGCTGGGATCCCCTCTCTCAGCCTGGGCAGCTCTGTGAAGAGAGCCCTCACCCATCATGTCTCCTTACCTGTTTGCCCTCAGAATAGCAAGCGCCCTCCCTTCCCCTCCAGCTGCTGTCCCTGCTGGGGCAGGAGAGGGGAGGGAGGAAGAGCTCTGCCAACTGGGCTTCCCTCCTACACACACAATCCCATTGCCTCAGTTCACTCCATACATCTGAGGGAGGCTGAAGAAGCTGAAACGGAAAGATTGTATGAATAATAACAAAGCTTATTTGTGGATGTAAACAAATGTGGAAATCTAGACATAAGCACTGGTGATGTCAGCGGCAACTGAGGAACTCCCTCGACATCATGAGTCAGAACTTCCTTCGCAGTATCAGGTCATAGAGAATCACTTAGAGGGATGGCCCAGGGTGAGCCAGCCAGTCTAAGGCAGGATTAGAACAGGTTTCCAGGTGCTGGGGCCAGCTGACTTATTGGCTTATCTCTCGCACCACCCTTCTTCTGAGGGTTTGTGTGTGTGTGTGGTGCGTGTGTGGGGGGGGAGGGTGTTTGGGGTGGTGTGTGTGAGTGTGTGTGTGAGAGAGACAGACAGAGAAGAGAGAGGGAGAGGGAGAGGGGAGCACAGTTACTTGGGGGACATCTTATCTCTAGGCACATCCATGTTCACATATGCCTGCATGTAAAATAATTATAAAAGCTGGCATTTCTGTAAAACTTTACACTTGACAAAATGCATATGTATATTCTGGTCTTCTTTGATCCTCCCCACCTAACTGGATCAGTGCTGTGTGCGTGCCAGTTTACAGAAGAACCAGAAACCAGGGAAGTGACTGGCCCAGGGTCCCAGAGTTCCTAAGCCCCTGAGGATGGGTTCAGATTCAGGCTTCTCAGACTCCAAACTCAAACTCTCTAACCACTGAGCTAAGCTGCCTCTGATGATTTCCCTAGGGTAGAAGACTTCTGGTACAGAGATTCCCTGAATGGGTACCTACATGCATGCATTGCATTTACAGACAGACGTGTATATCCACATCCTTTCTAGGGATAAGCAGGTATATTTGCAGAATAGATAAGATATCGGACGGTTTTTTGCAGAATCTACTAAGGTAGAATAGACTAGAGGAGCTAATCTCTAGAGGCTCCATGAAGTGTTAGGATCTGTCCTTGGACCCCAGATGGTTTTCAGTAGCTCAGCGCAGCCAGGTCTTGGCTTTGCCCTGGGGCACTGGATTTAAGGGGCACCATATTTAGAGGCCCGACAACAGGGGAACCTTGGCAGCATGGAAATGGCAGGACTTCATACATCCTTAGCAACCACCACCAATCAAACAATGAATAAAGAGTCAAGGGAGGCAACCACCAGGTGGTGGAGGATGAGCTCTTCACCCATCAGATACTGTTCCTGCCCTCCCACTGCCCCACTTCCTGGTGGGAGGTTGGGGCTGGGTCTCATGATCTCACCAGGCTCAGCACCCCACCCCAGGGGTTCTAGCAGGCAGCCCTGGAGAGTGGTTCCTCCAAGCCACCTGATGGGGAAGGGGCTGGCAGACTTGCATCAGAGCCCCAAGACCTGCTTTTAGTTCTGCTAACACACAAGTGTTCATATAAGATCCCCAGATTCTAGACCAGGGTCCCCAAGAAGTGATCCAACTGCAGTTTCTGGTAAATCTGCATTCTCAGTTGTGCATGGTTTAGCTGGAGGAAATTCCTTAAAAGTAGTCCACCTGAACTCACCCTTCTTCCCATTTCCCTTCTTCCTACAGATTTTTAAAACTATCGCCAATGATGAGGTTGCCCAGGGCCAAGGAAGCCGGAGGCTGATCAGCTTCTCTCTCTCAGGTATGGTGTGCTGATGTGGGTAAAGAAGTCCCATGGCAGTCAGAAGTCCCAGGCCCAGATGTTCCCCTGCTGGCTGTGGGCCTTCAGACAAGTCACTATCCCCTTCTGGGACTCCCTTTGGGAAGCAGGGAGAGGTCTCCTTCCTCTGAGCATCAAATGGGATAATTTCTGGGAAAGTGGTTTCTTTCTAGAAAGAAAGACTGACTTCTCAGTAACTAGGAACATGTCAGAGGTCATAATCAAGGTTCTAGCTCATTCATGCATTGTCATCATTGGGAGGAGCAGCTTAGGGAGGCAGCCCCTGGGACCAAGATCTGAAGAGAAGTCTGAGGGTCCTGGGTCCCCCCCCCCAGTAGCAAGCAGATCCTCAGGAGAACATCCTAAGACCCTTAGATGAGTCTGCCAGAACCTGGTTCCCAAAGCAGGGATGTTTCTGTCCAAACTGGGAAGCACATGAGACCAAACAGCACACATAGAGGCCACGCCTTGACATGCTGGGGCATTTTCCCAAATTTATAATCACTGATATTTCAACAGCACAGCGATATAAAGCTTCCGGGGTGCCTTGCATCCACTTTTTCATTTGATCCTCACAATGTGCCATGGATAGATTATCCCCATTTTGCAGATGAGGAAGTGGGGACTCAGACTACTTCTATAACTGCCCCTGGGCACACCACCAGGCCTCGAACCCAGCTCCTCCTGACCTGATGAACTGCTAGATCACATTGCTCATCTCATGGAATGCTATTTCCATGAAATAAGCCAGGGTCCAGAGCTTTGAAACCCCAGTCACTTTGTTAAGTTTGGCATCGATGCTCTCCGTTCAATGTTGTGAGAAAGGCCTTGAGGTTTCATGTCTCCTTTTGTATCCAAAAAGAAGTGGAGGGAACTTTCTTCCAGCCCTTCAACTTTTAGGGACAGTTGTGGATGACTCAGACCACTGTGGACAAAAGGAGAAAAAGCAGGAAAAAACAGGAAATGATTAAACCAGAGACTGGGTCATTAGTTAACCCCAGGGTCATGGAGACTTGGCTGAAGTGACTTCAAGCCCAGCCAGCTCATCAGTAGGGTGTTTGAAGCATCCTCATGTGTTCCACTGCTTTCCTAAGTATTCTTTGCAGTTGGAGAGGAAAAAGGGGGGGGCAGCTAGGTGGCACAATGGTTAGAGCGCTGGCCCTGGAGTCAGGAGGACCTGAGTTCAAAAGAAGAGGGACCAGTGTGGAGGGGGAAGTATTCACTTATTACCTGCATTAGCTTCCTACTGACTATGGACTTTTCCTTCTGGAATAGTTTCCCCTCATTCCCTACCAATCAACCAATCAATCAGCAATGGGCATTATGAACCCCCTGCTCTGGGCCAGGATGGATGCTCACAGGTGCTGAAGATCCAAAGCCAAAAAATCTAGTCTCACACCTCCTCAAACTCAGCTCATGCTGGATTGGGAGGCAGAAAGACAGGGGTTCCAAAGCAACCTTAGGCCTCTGGGATCCAGTTTCCTCTTTTATCAAATGAAGCTGTGAACTCTATTACCTCTAAAGGCTCTTCCATCTCCAAATATTGAATCTTACAATCTTTCATGGCCCTATTCAGACCCTGCCCCCTCCCAGAAGCCTCCACTGGCTTCTTTAACTCATCCTGACCTTTCCAGGCTCTGAATGATTCTGGAATAGATATTCATGGCCCCTAATCTACATAGGAACCTTCAGTCGTATCATATTCCTTAGTTGTGAGTCTTCTTAGATGGTAAACTCTGTGGAGGTAGGGCAATGCCTTCTAATCCCAGAGATAATCATAGAGCCCTTACAGTTTCCAGAGCTCTAATTCATGTGAGTGTCACCCCCACATGAGTTTGGGATGTCAAATGTTATTATGTTGTCCCCATTTTACAAAGGATGAAATGGAGCAAAGTGAAGTGCTTTCCTCCCATAATCATGGAGAAAAAGTCTGGGGCCAACTCACAGGCCTTCTAATTCCTGTGACCCGCCCTTTCTGTGGCATCTTGGCTTCATCTGATCTTCTCTCTTCCTTCCCCAGTGCTGAACCCCCAAAGGGAAATCCCTTTTGATTCGCATAGAGCAAACTGGGAGACAAACTCAACTTCTGGGGACTCAACGTGTTCTCACAACAGCAAAGTCTCCATTCAGACCTCGGGGGCTTCCATTATGAAGATGGAACACCCAAGCCTGTTTGGGAGAACTTCATTCTCCCTCTTGTTCTTGAATGCCTTAAGATTGTTCCAATTTCATGGTCATTGAGGATCCAGGAAAGACCCCTTGTGAGTCACTTAAAAATCTACTCTAGAACAAAGAGCTAAGCTGGCCCTGTATAAGATAGGAAAAAGCCCATTTTGTTTGTGACATTCATGGCCAGAGGAGAGCCTGACTGCAGATCTGTCTGCTTTTCATTGTCGGCTCCCTTTGTTCGGTGGGAAAGGAGCTTCCAAAGAGGTCTGTTCTAATTCCGAGCAGCCAGCGGGCACCAGCCAGAGTAGTTCTCTTGGAAGACTAGCCCCACCCCAGATTTCCAATCCAAAGCCCTGTTTTTGTTACCATCTAATTGACTGCATGAAATGTTACATGCAAAGCTGAACTGAGGGATTTTTGCTCCTGGGGCAGAGCAAACTGTGCCAACCCTAGGGCTTTGGTGGGCTTCTTCTGGGCAGTTCTTTGTTCTGCTGAAAGACTAGAGGCTTGGGGAGCCTTTTAAATTCATTGCCCTGCTGCAGTAGCTCTGCTCCTCTGCCTCAAATACTGACAACGACTGACCTGAGAACAGGAAAATTCATATTCATGAGGGCATCACTTTGTTTGATTCCAAGGACACAGCCCACTGGGAGGCTTGGTTTGGGCACACTTCCACCAGTTTCTTCTGTTGCCATTTGTCAAGTGCCCACTGGGTCAGACCCTGAGTGCTTTATAAATATCATCTCATTTTTTTTCTCACAACGACCTTCTGAGGGTGGGGCTGTTATGATAGCACTATTTTACAGTTGAGGAAACTGAGGTGGGCAAGGTGGGGTGGCTTGAAGCTCAGAGAAATCGAATGGCCTTCTGCTCATGGCCAAACAGGTAGGAGGTGTCGGAGCAAATGGCTCATCTTTCTTGCTGAGACAGTGGGTATCTTTCCTCCTCCATCTTAGTGCCTCCCCAAATCTGGAAAGCAAGTGGTCTCCTTCAAATCCGTGGGGCTCCCACTGAATTCTCCCCTCCTAACACTTCATCCATCCTAGGTTGCTGGCTGGCTCCTCCCATTTCCCTCTTTTCTGTTATCTCTCTGTCACTGTTCTTTGATAAAAGGCCTTGTGAGCGTTCCTGAGGCTGATATCCCCTTCTCGGTGAGGGATTATGGGGTGCCAGTTTGAGAAGGAATGGGTTGAATGGCAGGAGGGGGTGTGACAGGTTGGATAAAGGAAAAACCTCGGAGGAAGTTCTTAGATTGTTAAATATTGACAGTGAAGATGAAGGAAGGCCATAAAGTACCCTTTCCCAGGGAACTCTGAGAACTGAATAACTGAACAGATTGAAGTGAAGTGGGGGAGGTGGGAGAGCTCGAAGGTCTCACCAGTGCCTTCCAGAGGACAGTGAGTCCATTTGTAAAGAGAGAAGACAGGTAGGGGAGGAGTGGGGTTGGCTGGAGAGACTGGCACCATGGCTTCAAGGGAGGGCACAGGAACAAGAGGAACCTTTCTGGAGAGAGCTGTGCGTGATTGGCCCATTTCAAGGAGGTTGAAATGTAAAATCTTACACTTAAGTTTTTTTTAAAGCATTTATCCTTATGTAAACTAATGCAAAGTGGTATAAACAGAGGCAGGGAACCAACCCACTCTTAACTCCAACAATGGAAATGGAAAGAACAGGAGTCCCAGGATTACAACTGGGTGCTATGACCTGACAAGGACCCCAGAGAAAAGAGAAAGCAGGGATGCTCCCAATCCCAGCCAGGGCTTGGTAGAAGTGAGGGACCGTGGGTGTGGAGTGCAGCATAGAAAGTAACCTGCTTCAAGATGTTTCTGAGTTTGTTAGTTTTTCTGAGTCTTGTTTTTCTCTTTTTTTATTCCTGTGATAAGGGAAGGTTCTCTGGCCTGGCCAGGCAGAGGAGATCATCTAGTCCAATCCCACATTTGACAGATGAGAAAATTGAGTTTCTGAGGCTGGCTGACTCACTCAATTAATTAAATAGCTAATTAATGTCCAGATTGAGATGGAAAAATTTCTGGATGCCTTCTGGAAGACCCAAATTTGAGTCATGATAGAGACCTCCTGACCTTATGCACAATCACATGGTAGCTCAGTCTCAGTTTCTTTGTCTCTAAAATGAAGGCCATTGGACAAGATGACCCTGGAGGGCTCTTCTAACTCTCAGTCCCATTATCCAAGCCCTTTCCTAAAACCATGGCACCTGGAGAACAAGCCACCCTAGCTGATGTGGCAAAGCACCTCCAGAGAAGGAGGGGTATGTGATAAGAATACACTAAAGAAAATTTTCAGAGATTGGTCTGAGCAAAAGAAAGTTTGATTTACTGTTCTTGAGAAATGGGTGGGCAACCTCACAGACACACCATGATAATGTCTCAGAGAGCCACACTGAAAGCACAGAAAGTTTGGTTTATATAGATCTGAACCTCAATTTCCCCACCCTAAGTCTCCTCCCCTTTAGCCCATTGGCTGGGTTTCAGGGGATACAGTCTATTCAAGGAAATCCTGCCCAGCAACAGACACAAAGAAAGGAACGTAATATTTTCAAACTATGGATCTCACCAAATGGTGGGGTGACGTGTTACTAGATCTTCTTAGTTTAGAGGTTCTGATGACCTTCGTAACTGTTTTGACTAGAAAAAGTAGGATTTTCATGATCAATGCCTCAGTTAGCAAAACAGTCTTATTGCAAAAGCAGGATGTCGTGAGTCCCTTGGAATACAGGTTTTTCTTGACATAAACATTTCTTTAATCCCGAGAGGATTTCACCAGACATTTTCCTACACAGAGGTAGCCTCATGCCAGGCAACCCTCCACTCTCATTCTGGGTTAGGGCTGTTGACTCACAGCCCTGCTCTGATGGGTTGAGAGGGAAAGGGCTGTGAACTCAAAAGAACTGCCCTTGGAGAGTTGTCCCAGGCTCTAAAGGAGCTGTCCAGGTATTCCCCGGCTCTGGTAATTGGCTTTAAGAATCCACCTCCCAGATTTGTGACAAGTGTGTCAAGATTTATGAAGGGGAGAAAAATGGATGAGTTGTCTTCAAGTGGAAAAGAGAAATAGCATCTGAGTCATGAGAGAAGGTATGATTGCTTAGAGAGTGATGTCACTACATGGAAACTGAGAGAACGTGAATCAGTGCGAGTGGCTGGTGGCATTGTTCAGGAGGGGATTCTTGCTGAGCAAGTTCTCTCAAGGGTTGGGTTTGCTTCCAGGATAAGCATCAGGAATGTGAGAAGTGGTGTCATTTGCTAGCTGGCCCCCCTCCAGCCAGAGTTTCGAGCCAGTCTCTACATAACATCCAAGGGCAGCTAGGTGATGCAGTGAATAGAGCACTGATCTTGGAGTCAGGAAGACCTGAGTTCAAATGCAGCCTCAGATACTTGACACTTAGCTGTGTGACCTTGGGCAAGTCACTTAACCCTGATTGCCTTGCACCAGGGCCATCTGTAGTCATTCTGATTTATGTCCAGACAGCTCTGGAGGAGAAAGTAGGGTTGGTGAGTTAGCACAACCCCCCTCCCTCAAATCCAAGTCTTGGTGTCACCTCCCTGATATCATGGACTTCTTCAAGAACAAAGGGCAAGCTTCATAGACCACCTGAGTGATTCTGGTATTGTAGGGGCAGTGATGAAAGAATCCTGCCAGAGATGGCATACCTATATGGCATAAGTTAGAGTTTCCATATGGGGGAGAAAAGGATACCGGATAAAGAGTGAGAAAAAGAAGAAGGGAGAATAAGCCAAGCAGTCCCAGAGACTGAGCCAAATCAGGGAGGGAGTGGGTCTGCAATGACCATCCTAGGAGAATATTTTGGATGTGTTTTTTTTTTCCTCTAACACTTTGCCTCACACTTCCCCACAGTGAAATTCATCTGCCCACTCAAACAGCCTTGACAATTTATTCAGACAGCCTTCACATCATTACCCAGAAAAATCCACATTATCAGAAAACTCTGAGATTTCACTGTGCACTTTTTCCTTCAAATAATTTATTAAAATGCTAAGCATTAAAATGTTCAGTACCATTTCCTTACTCTTTGAATGGTGTACATAGAAATCTTTTCATTTAACCCTAACCATAATTTACAATTTCGAAGGTGATTTCTATTTACATTGCTCTAAAAACCATGGTCAGCCAATTTTTAAAATAGTCTTGCATGAGCAATCATTTTCAAAATCTTCCAAGTCTCGATTGCTTGTATCCATAAATTCCCTTTTGCTGCCATACTTATTTCAAAGGCACCTCAGTAGTAGGAAAAAACATTTGGCTTTTGGGCTAGTGACCTGGATGGTGACTGAGCATCAGAAGTGATTCCCTCTTCTGATACATCTTGGGTGGCCAATGATTTATTTCTCCAAGCCTTGGGAAGACCTTTGATCAATTAGTTGCATCCTTACATAAATAATAATTTTTCCCTTGATAAATTTTGTTTGCTTAAGTGTTTCGAGATTCTGTCCTCTATTTGACAATTGTCCCTTCTTGCTCATTGAGACTGACCAGTTCAGATTGGGTGTTTGCAGCAAGAACTAGTGGTGACAAGTGAAATGGAGCCTTCCTCCAGTCTCTGCACATTTTACAGGTTTGGTTACAGACTCTTCTGTCTCTAAGATAAACAGAAAGCGGAAACTAAGGACAACCATACACTCCCAGATCACCCTAAAATGTTTTGTGTAAATTATCTTCTTTAGCCCCATCAACCTTGCTAGACATTTTGCAAAATTGACTTCCATTTTACCCAATGGACAATCAATTTATTGGTTGCCCATTTCCTACCTGTTATATATACAAGAGGAGCCAGAGCTGTCCTTGGTCCTACACAAGCCTATTGTGCTCTTCTCAAAGTCATCCCATGAGCTGCATCAGGCTATCTCCCTCTCATATAGCAAGGGTCCCACCTAAGTCTGTCCTCTGAGCTAGAACTAAGATGTGGTGACTGGGGCTTTGTATAGGGATGTAAATTTATTGGTTATTACTAGTACCATGGGATTGGGATTGTGGTAAGAGTAGAAATCGCTTGCTACTGGTATAGAGAAGAGTGACCCTCAGCTCCAACTTCACGAGATAAGTGAGGAAAGAGATCAGAAGCTGTAGCTGTGGGTCCTGTGGGTAGAGATTCATGACCAGTTCCAGCCACATCTGGTTAATCCCCTAGTGCTGACAGTCCCTATATTTCTTTATGTTTCTACTTTCTAAAGAAAACAATCTCATTTGTCCATCAATCTCTCTTGACTGGCTCTTTTCTCTTTGACTTCCCTGTGTTCTCCCACAACCCACTGGCATTTCTACACCTGTCAATGAAGATGGAGGATATGGCCCTCCCTTCTCCCCACTGATAGCCATTAGATTTGTCTAAAATCTGTACCTTTGTGCAAAGAATTCATCAGATCCCTAATCTCCTTGATATGGGCACTCCTTCCAGTGATGCCAACTTAACCTATTCATGCCTATCCTTCCTACATGATTCTTGTTCTACCATCCCAGCCTTCCTTCTTCATACTCTCCTGACAAGATGAGGATCCCTGGGCCCTGGATGTCTATCAGGCATCTCTCACTCTTGCCAAAGAACAAAGTCATCTTTTCATGCACATATTTCTTTGATTACCACCCTTCCTCTGTTGCTTCTCCATAATCCCTTGTGTTTTCCATATTTTATCTGGCTTCAGCCATTGCCATGGATCTATCCACCACTCCTGAGCATGCTTCATAAAGCCTCATAAGCCTTATAACAACACTCCTTTACAAGAACTCAAGCAACATTCTCAATTCTGAGAGCTTTCCTAAACTATGATCTGACAACTTCCCTTAAGGTTGCTAGGAGGTGTGTGGTGAGGAAAGCTAGATGAATTCATTTATCACAAGGATTTCTGACTGTGGACCAACAGAACTCTCTGGCAGCTCCCTAGCCCCAAAAGAGTCACTTGATTCAATCCAAAGAACTTTTATGAAACACACACTGAGTATTCGCAGGCACTGTGCCAGATGCTAGGGATACCAAAGCACAAACAGGAAGGCTACCTGCACTGAGGGAGCAAGAAGGCTGGGCCACTGAAGAAAACCAAAGTCAGTGGGAGAGAGGGATGGCTAGGGAGATCAAGATAAACTTCATATAGGAGTGGCATTTGAGTTGCTTCTCAAAGGAAGCCAGAATCCTCAGAGAAGAGATGAGGAGGGGAAAACATTTCAGATGAGGAAAACCTGTGAAGGAGCTCATGGTTGGCAGACTGATTGTTCCTCTTGGATAAGGACCAATCCATGCGTGAATTCTTCAAAAATAAATTTCAACTTTTGAACTTTTGTCCTTTACTAGATTTTCAGGCCATGGGACTGAAGAAAGGGATGTTCTTTAATCCAGACCCTTATCTGAAGATTTCCATCCAGCCAGGCAAACACAGCATCTTTCCAGCTCTTCCTCACCATGGCCAGGAGAAGAGATCCAAGATCATATGTAACACTGTGAACCCCATCTGGCAAGCTGAGGTATGCACACAGAAGGGAGATTGGGGGGCCTGGAGAAGGGGAGAGGTGACTTCTAGGAAAGCAAGGAGAGAGATTAAGGGCAACACGTGCTGACGGCCCAACACTTGCCTTCTACTGAGTTTGAATGCTAAGTGAATGCCATATGACGATATTGTTTTCTCGGTGACCTGCTAGGCAAATAGGCACATTCAGAGATTATGTCTTATTTCGAAGCTCCCTGTTGAATCCATGAATGAAATACAAACTTTTTACTTCTCACTAATTTCTCTCTATGGTTTCATCTTACTATCAAGCCAACTATAAACAGATCCAGAAAACTGGACTAGAAACCAGCATCCTCAGTGCTTGTCTAATCGATGGGGATCTGTCATCAGGTGCCAGGGAGAACCAGAGCTGATGTTTCTATAGCTCTTTAAGGTCCATAAAGTGTTGTATAGACCCTATTTGAGACAACAACCTTGGAAGATGGGCGCTACAGGCATGACTATTGATGTGGAAACTGAGGCAAATAAAGGTGAAGTCATCTGTCCATGGTCATATGCAGGTAAATGCAGAGATGAGATGGAATGACAGGATTGGTGGCCTACTTAGTACTTAGCAGATAAGAACCAGAGCATTGTCTAATACAAGTGTGGAGAAGGGTTTAAGAATTCTTATGATGTCTGAGAGCAAACTGTGGACATTATTGGGGTTAGTCAGGGTCTCCTAAGCCATGGTTGCTCCCATCCCTGAATTAAGGGAAAAAAACCTTCATTAGAACAGTTACATAACCCTCTCATTCTTGTTTTCCATCTCACCTCCCTCTAATCATTCTCTAATCATTGACTCTCCTTCCATTTACTCTTATTTCTTGGTTCCTTGTCATGGGGCTTCTGTCCTCATCACTCACCTGAAGGCTGACTTTCCAAAGGTTCCGATTCTTAATTACCAGCTGCATTATCTTTTCTAAATCCTCCTATTAGAGTTTTGTAAAGCATTCGATCCTGTTGAGTACTTTGTCCTCCTGTCTACTCTCTTTTCTTTGGGATTGTGGAGCATCTCTCTCTCTCTCTCTCTCTCTCTCTCTCTCTCTCTCTCTCTCTCTCTCTCTGTCACTGCCTGCCTGTCTCTGTCTCTCTCTCTGATTTTTCTCTGTCTCTGTCTCTGTCTCTGTCTCTGTCTCTGTCTGTCTTTGTCTCTGCCTGTTTCTCTGCCTCTCCATCTCTCTGCCCCTGACTCCCTTCTCTTGTCTTCCCATTCCCCTTGGTGGCTTCATCATCTCTCATCATTTAATTATTGACTGGACATTTGAAACTGGATACTCCAGAGACACCTCAAATGCAACAGGTCCAAAACAGAACCCATCATCTTTTCCCCAAACTCACTCATCTTTTGAGGTGTTTAAAGCAGACCCTCCTTCCAGTTATGTACATCTGTATTGCCAAAGTTATCCTGTTTCCTACTTTCACTCGCCCCCCCAATTGTAAAAGTCACCAAATATTTTCATCTGCACCTCCACAGCAGAGACTCCTTTGTCATCGGAAGCCCTTTCTATCTTGTCTCCAGCCCAAACTTGAAATTCTTATAACACATGACCCCTCCCCAACCACAATATGCTGAGCATTTGTCCTGACTGGCCCCTAGGGCTGCAATGCACTCCCTCTTCCCTTAAGCATCACCTTCTCCCTGAAATCTTTCCCGATCCCCTCCCTTCTCCAGAAGACAACACCCCTCTCATCATCTGGATCTATTTGGGGATTGCTTCTATCTGTATCCTCTCTGTCCTGATAGGATGTAAACTTCTAAACATTTATTAAGCCCTTGCTATATGTTAGAGGTAGCTAGGTGTTGCAGTGAATGGAGCACCAGTCCTGCGGTCAAGAGGACCTGAGTTCAAATGCAGTCTCAGACACTTGACCTTGAGCAAGTCATTTAACCCTGAATGCCTCATACCCAGGGCCATGTCCAGTTGTCTTAATCCATATCTGGCCACTGGATCCAGACGGCTCTGGAAGAGAAAGTGAAGCAGGTGACAGCACAGCCCTGTCTCACTCAAATCCAATTTACTTGTTTATCATGGCATCATCTCCCTGATGTCATGGTCTTCTTTGAGAATGAAAGCCAAACAGCAACCACCACCATATGCCAGGCATTGTTTGAAACAAAGGTAAAAGGTTGGAAAGCTTACAATCAATGGGGCAAATTATGGACTTTTTACCTTGGTGTCTCCATTATTTGGCAAATAGTAGGTGCTTAAGTAATGCTAGTCCATTGATGGCTAGATTGCTCATCTTGGCTGCCTCTCAGGGGAAGTTTGAAGGACACTCCAACCAGAAAGAATTAACTTTAGACTTTGTTTTGTGAACATGTAAGTCAGTGAAGGACCGGGAAATGTTTAGCCAGTGGTTGAAGGACTGGCCAGTGAAAGAAAGGACAAAAGGAAGAGGCGGGGGTGGGGCAGGGGAGGCTATCAAGAGGCCTATTTGGACTCCATGTTGGGAAAACCATCTAAACCGCAAGATCCAAATGGAACCAGAAGGGGCTACCCAAGGGGAGATGGTGAGATCAAAGCAAAAAAAAGGGGGATAACCACCTGGGATCCATATGGGATATTTCTGTGGACTAGAGGCTTCTGTGGTCTCTCCAAGTTGGTAATTCTCTGTCATCCAAACAAAACATCTCCTCCTCCTGGCTTCCTTCAAGTCTCATTTAAAATGTAACTTTCAGGAAAGCTCCAATCAACCTCCTCATGCCTTCTTTTATTGATTTTGTTGTTACTGCTGTTCAATCATTACAGTCAGGTTGACTCTCCAAGATCCCATTTGGGGTTTCTTGGCAGAGATCCTGGAGTGGTCTGCCATTGCCTTCTGCAGCTCATTTGACAGAGGAAGAAACTGAGTCAAACAGTGGGAAATGATTTGCCCAGGATCACATGGCTAGTAAGTGTCTGAGGCCAGATTTGAACTCAGGAAGAGGAGACTTCCTACTTTAGGGACCTGATACTTTATCCACTGAATCAGTCAGCTGCCCACTTCCTTTCTTTCTCCCAAATGCTGATATTCAAACATACACATTTTCTTTTTTAAAAAAACAACATTTCTGAATAATGCCTCTCTCTCTTGGGGAGCTCGTTTCTCAGGCTCCTGCCCATTATAACTCTGCTTGAATGTGAGAAATTGCATCCCCCAAACTCTCTCCAACTGTGAAGCAGTCTTTTCCCCACTCAGATCTCCAGTGGCAATAAGCAGGTAGAGCTGATGGTCATGATGGAAGTTTCCTGTTCCCCACATTCTGAGAACTGAAGAAGAGAGGGTCTCAGATTCTATGTGGGTCTGCTTTGAGAGCACAGTCTTTCAGCCTAAATCCTTCTTTGATGAGGAAATGTCCCATAAGTAACTCTGGCTCCTTTACCACACCCAGCCCCTGTTCTTTCCCTGCTAAACCATTTCTCTATTGCAGGAAATGATGCTTTCAGCCAATGTTTACTATAACTTCACCTCAATCATGAAGGTGAAGGAAGATGCAATGGGCTTCCATTCCTTCGGAGAGCTGGTGCCTCTGGGCATTAAGAAAACACACTCTGACTTTTCCAGAATGTTCTTATCTTCTAAGAATAATCAAACCTTGTCTTGTGGCTTATGTGGAAACTCAGCTTTCTGAAAAGCATCGTTCTCCTCCACATCTTAAAAACCATTAGGGAGACATTTCTGTCCCAGGTCTCAAGATCAGAGATGAGGGTCTGGGATGCATGAGTGGCCATGCTGTCAAGAGAGATGGAAGGTCAATGCTTGATAGCCATCGTTTGCTCTTGAGCCTTCTAGGATGGGCAGGGCAGGAATGGGAGAGGATCCTCTAAGGTCATGGCCAACCCATGCTTCGAATCCCCACAATAAAGAAGGCATCCTAAGTTCTGCAATAGGGACAGGAATGAGGCCCAGCAGGAAAAGCTCTGGCTCTGGAGTCAGTATATCTGGGTTCAGATTTAAACTCTGTCATTTTCTAGGGGAGACCTCAAGGTGGCCTGGTGGAAACAGTGCTGGACCTTCAGTCAGGAAGACCAGAGTCCAAATCCAGCTTTGACAGTCACTAATTGTGTCACCTTGGGCAAATCACTTAACCTCTATTTGCCTGGATTTCTTCAACTACAAATTAGAGGTGATAATAATAGCATCTCCCTCAATCGGGATAATCAGTCCAAAGGGGTTAGCATTGTACCTCACCCATAGTACAGAAAGGTGAGCTACTAATATTGCCATTTGTAAATGCTCCACACACAATCCCTGTCACTGCCACTGTCACTATAAGCTCTAGCACTCCTAGCCAGAATCATTATTTCTCCCTGGGTGACCCCAAGTGAGTCACAACATTCCTCAGCCATCCAACGAGGACTTTGGGCTCCACCGAACCTGAGAATCTGCTTAGCCTCAGATTTTTAAATCTGGTCTCATCAGTAAGTTGTGACCAAAATCTGATTTTCAAATATAAATAAAATTATAATTTGAGAAACAAAAGGGGGAATATAAAGAGCAGTTCTCCTGGCTTTCCATTTTCCTCTACCACCCAGCTTCCAAATGCATAGAGCAGAGGTCAGACTACATCTCTCTCCTGTTCAAAAGACCTCTGTGACTCCCCATTGCCTCCAGGACCAACCTCAAATGCCACTTTTGTCATTTAGGACATTTTACCATCTGGATTCAGCTGCCTTCCCTTCACCTTCCCTGTCACACTTTATACTCACACACTCTATGCTTTTGCCTTAGGTGCTATATCTATTGTGCGGACCACCTCTAGGCCTTTGTACAGGTTGTGTTCCCTGCCTGGAATGCCATCCCCTCTTACTTCCCTGCCCCTTGGAACCAGTGAGATTCTGACAATATCCAACTTTGAAATTCTTTGAATGCCATTCAGGAGCTGAAGATTCTTAAGGAACCAAGTGTCCCGGTCAGGGTCCAGATTCTTTTCTTAGGTCCAAGTCATTTAGGCCCGTCTCCTATTAAGATTGCACAAGAGAGAGACCTCAGATCTCTTCTCTTTCCCATGAATAATAAACACCCGCATAGGTAACAGAATATCATATCATCATAGAAAGTGGGTTGGATCTAAAGCCAAGAAAGGTCTGGATTTGAATTCTGTCTCTCACACTGTTGTGTGAACCTGGAGAAATTGCCGAATCCCTGAGGCAGAGTTTTCTTCTCTGTAAAAAGGGAATGATGCCTGTGGGCCTCACCTCAACATGATGTGTGCCAGTGTTCTGTACCTGGCTGCTTCAAGAATTGTTTTGTTAGGGGCAGCTAGGTGGTGGAGTGGATAAAGCACCAGCCCTAGAGTCAGGAGGACCTGGGTTCAAATCCAGTGTCAAACACTTAACAATTACCTAGTCGTGTGGCCTTGGGCAAGCCACTTAACCCCATTTGCCTTGCAAAAACCTAAAAAAAAAGAATTGTTTTGATTTATTTGAAAAGGGGAGAAAAATGTTCTTCAAGCTCCTCCCAATTACTCCCAATGTCCAGCACCTTTTTCTCAATCTGAGGACACTTTACAATTGGTTTGAAACTGGGGGGGAAGGGAGGGGAAGGGGACATTGTACCCCCATAGGAACGCCAGTCACTGGATGCCCTGGTTACTTCCTTCATACTTTTCCTGGGGGACCGTTCATGGAAGCAGCAGCAGGAAGAACACCCAATGCTTCCCAAGCTTTTTCATAAGTCACCTGTGCTGATAGCATCCCTCTCCCCTTGTCATTCTGCATGATAATGTCCAAGCTTTACTGATAGTCTGGAATCTTCCTCCTCCTCCTCTTCATTTTTTTTGCCTTCCCAGACACCTTTACTTAGAGGCCACCTGCTCCCAGAAGTCTTTCCTGCTCCATCCGGGGCCTCCCTTGACCCTGTGCTCTGTCCATCCGCTGAAGATGGAGAACCCTGGGTGTCATTCCTTTTCCAGATGGGGAGCTCTGCACCAGCTGTGGCTTTGTTTCTCCCAGGACTCTGCACACAGAGAAGGCTAATCAGTGTTTGGCAAAGGGAAATAATTGTGGCCAGCATTAATTAATTAAGAGAGTAATAATAGCTAGAGCACTGTAAGTATCTGATTGGATTCTGTAGAGCAGGTGTCATCATCTTCCTTGCCTTATAGATGAGGAAGCTGAAGCAGACAGAAGCTAAATGACTAGCCTGGCCCCACACAGCCAATGTCTGAGGCTGAATTTGAACTCAGATCCTCCTGATTCCGGGTTCAGTGATCTAGGTGCTGTGGTGGCCCCCTTTGGCCTCGGTGAATAGAACAGATGTGAGTAGACTGGCACAAATGGGTGTGATGGAGATGAACAGGATGGTCATAGAGCCCTGTTCTGAATGCCCTCCCCCAGGTTCCAGATCCCTGCCTCTTCCCATGGCCCTCCCCTCCCCCTCCTCAAGCTCACAGACCCAGTCAGAAAAGCCGACACCCACCATGTGCTCCTGGGCTTTCTCTGGGGCTTATTTACTGAGAAACAAGACCAAAGTTTGAGTGTGCTTGACTGACACCTGTCCATCAGAAGCCTGACCTAATGGATCCAGAACCCCTCCCAAGGGGCTTATTCTAACTATACCCAACTCAGAAATTCTTTGAATTCCATTCTGGGACTGAGGATTCTTAAGGGACCAAGGTCTCATGACTAACCTGAGGTGAGGGGTGGGGGTGGGGGCTTCATTCAAAGGCAGTTTATTCTGGGTCAGATGCTATTTGTGCCCAGACCAGTGCATCCAGTTTACCTTCCATTAAGTGACCACTATGTAGCTGGCAGACCCTAAACTCAGAACCCAAACATCAGATTTTGGTTCTTGCCCTAATGAGTTTGCTTTCCCTGGGAGATATAATATCTTTGGATCCAGAGAAGGAAAAAAAAGAGCACATACAAGTGGAACGGGGGGTGTCCCTGTGGATGAGACAATTGTCCCACAGCTTTCTGCCTGAGAGGGGCAGGGGAAGTGGGGAGGGAGGACTTGTCCTCCCCAGGTTCTGCCAGTCTGCAACCTGAAGGGTATTTCTTTGACTACCCTCCCCCTCTAAAAAAGAAGGGAGACAGTTGGAAAGAAACAAGGATGACACCATAAGGGGGTGGAAGGCGTGTATGTCCCAAGAAGAGGGAATTCAGGGAAGTTCAGATGATAGAAGTCAGAGCAGGGAAGGAAGAAAGGAGTGTGTCCTCTAAGTCTGAGAAAATCAGAGTGGAAAGGGGAATTTGGAGTTACCCTCTTGTCCAACAATCTTCAGCCCAGTCAGTAGTCCTCCAGCCTTGGCTCAAGGTTTTCCAATTTTGTTCCTTCTTTTCTTCCTTCCTTCCTTCCTCCCTCCCTTCCTTCCTTCCTTCCTATCTTCCTTCTCTCCCTCTCTCCCTCTCTCCCTCTCAGTGAAGCCCAGGTCACTTTTCATCTTTCAGGACAAGGACCAGACCCATTATTTCATTGCTCTAGGGACCTCCCAATGAGGAACCTCACCACCTTCCTGCCAAATTAAAGTCCTAAGAGACTGCCTGGAGGGAAGGAAGTCCCTTAACCAGGCAGGTACCCATCTTCCTGGAGCAGGTTGCATTCTTAGGAAGTGACTTTCATGTCTGAGTCAGGACTTGAACTCAGATCTTCCTGGGTCTGAGCCCAGCTCTCCCTGGCTGCTTCTCTGATTATAAAGAAGATTTTTCTTTTTGTTTGTTTTTGTAAAACAATGGGATTAAGTGACTTGCCCAAGGTCACACAGCTAAGTCATTATTAAGTGTCTGAGGTTGGATTTGAACTCAGGTACTTCTGACTCTAGGGCCAGTGCTCTCCACTGCACCACCTAGTTGCCCCTGAAGAAGATTTTTCTTGACATCAAACCTACATCTTGTAGTTTGCTCCCATGACGGTGCTCATCCTTGTCCTGCCTCTCCTAGCCAAGTGGAGACATGTCGAACCCCCTTTCATGTGAGGATGGCTTCTATGGCCTCATTGCCAAGATGAGTATCTCCTGATTCCTTTGTCCAGGCTGCCTGCAGCTGGACCTGGGTGACCTTACCAGAGAGGCCTGAGATCCTAACCAAAAGGTTCTTGCTTCTCTAGGGGCCAAAAGGGCTGAGAGAAGCATCTCTGGCTGAAGCTAGGAATGCAAAGGAGCTCGTATATAGGAGGTTCTGATGAGCTTTCAGATCTCAGAGCTCTCTTAGCTCTCAGCTAGGGCCCCCAATCATGAGAAATGGGGACCCGTGCTCCTCCTGGGAGTCCATTCTGGAAGAAGTGAAAGGGGAAACATGGTGGAGAACCAGGGCAGAACCCACAGGGATCTGACATCCACCATGACTACTCTGGGTAAGATCCTGTGCTGCCCACTAGACATGCTGGCCAAAAGTTCAGGACCCAGAAACTGGACAGCTCCCTTATCCAGCCAACCCAGGAAGGATTTTTCCATACGTTGGTTCTTGGGTTCATAGACTAGAAGTCCTTAGAAGTCCTTCAGTTCAACCTTGTCACTTTAAAATGAGAGAAACTGAGACCCAGAGAGGGAACATAGAGACAGGATTTGAATTGAGGTCCAGTGACTGCACGCAAAATGCTCATGTGACTCACACAGCTCAAGGTATTCCCCTGCCCTCTTCCATCTCCTCAGCCTTGTCCCAGGAAGGGCTGGCAATCCAGGGCCCCCTCAGGTCACCCACTTGGCCTCTTGTTTTTCTTCCAGCATTTCAGCTTCGTTTCCCTTCCCACGGATGTGCTGGAGATCGAAGTGAAGGACAAGTTTGCCAAGAGTCGCCCCATCATCAAACGCTTCCTGGGCAAGCTGTCCATGCCTGTGCAGCGGCTCCTGGAGAGACATGCCATTGGGTAAGTGTCTAATTTAATTGTGCAGTGCCCAGCTGGGGAGCCCCTGCCCTGGGGAGTAGGCCTGGGGCTGAAACCCCCTCTGTAGCCTCTGAAGCTGGAACCTCTGAGCAAATCATTCCCAATGGTTCCAATTTTGACTAGGAGAGAGTCAACTGCTCCAGGTGACCGGGAAGGGCCCTGATTCATAGGGTGTTTGTGTGAGAGGCCAGGGAGGATGTAGTTAATTGACCATTCATTCTCTGAAGTCTCTTCCATGCATATGAGGAACTATCTTGAGGAAGCTTCTTGGGAAATCAGGATCTTGGGAAGAGCTGTGGATGATGGTATTTTCCATCATCAAACCAATACTCAGCTGGGAAGGTTTTGTGTGTGTGTGTGTGTGTGTGTGTGTGTCCATTCTTCACATGTGCCCTTGTATATTTTCTCTGCACCTTGAAAGAGCTCTGGGATCCACTTCCTTTACTCTTGCCCATCTTTTCTTCCCAAATGTGTTCAAAGTGACTTCAGGAAAAGAGTAATTTCTTGGATGGCCTTATATCCCTTGAGGGGGCTCCTGGGATATACAGGACAATGCATAGAGAGGCAGCCTGGCAGACCCTTTTATTAGAAAAGACCTGGGTTCTGATCTTACTCAGGAATACTTAAGAATTGTGCAATTTAGAAAAAATTCCATTTAAAAAGCAAGTAAAGCAAAACCAAAAAAAATTCCCAACTTAGGACTCGCAGATTAGGGTCAGGATGGGGAAAGGGTTCGTTGTTCTCAAGTTTTAAGACTCAGTGGGTCTGTGAGCCTCCATGGGTGAGTTACATTTAATGGTCAGCCATAAGACATATTTAGCTCAAAGCAAAAGCATTAACTAAGATGATGTAATTAAGAATGACTACAGAACATTCCCATCACAGGCCTAGGGTACTCTCTCACAGAGGCAGCACCCAAGGGTGGGCACACACACTTAGAATTCATTAATAGTGAGACTCTTGGTTGAGAAAGATCTGTGACCAATGTAGTGATGGACCTCCTGCCCCCGACAGAACAGGTACCAAGGTCTCTCCTCTCCTCATTTCTCTCCCTTAGGTATGTTGTCTCTTCTTGGTGAGACACTCAGGTGGGTTCTTTGCGTCCTCTCACCTTTGAAGCTTGAGTCTAATTTTCATCCATTATAAACTACCTAGCTGACCTTGGGCAGATAGCTTAACCTTTTAGGGTGCTGGTGTCCTCATCTAAAAAATAAGAAGGTTGGAGTGAAGCATTGATAATCATGGCTAATATTTCTATATCATTATAAGGCTTGTAGAGAACTTTAAAAAATTATCTCATCTGAACCCCACAAAAGTCTGGGAGGCAAGTGCTGTTATAACTCCAATTTTACAAATGAGGAAACTGAGAATCACACAGCTAGAAAGTCTCTGAGGTGGAATTCTAATTCAATTCTTTCTGAATCCCTGACCAGCATTCTGTCCACTATAGTGCTCCCTAACTGCCAGTTGTCTCTATTTGACCTGTAGATGTCTCAGTTTAATCTGTTTCTGAGGAATTCAAAGCTCTTTACTCAAACTTGTGAAAGGAAAAAAAATGGCCCCATAATACTCTTGTGGCAAACCTTGCAGACTGTAGGCCAATGTTCCTCCTAATTATTGGTACTTTCTGGAGAGCAGCATTTATCACACTAACCAGTCCTAGCAGATCCCCTTAACTGTCTTATATGTAGGCCTTCCAAGCTGGAACATAGTTGGCATCCTTGAATGGTCCTATTGCTGCGTGTTCAGTATTCCGCTTGTGAAGAATCACTCTTTGACCCAGGAATGCAAGTATAAAAAGAAAATAGAAATTTATTAAAAGAAGTTACAACACAAAAGGAAGTAACAGGAAAGTTAAGAAGAGGTGAAAGAAAAAGCCATGTGGATTGCTAATTAATCTTGGCAGGCCAGCTGCCAGGTTCAGCAGGAATTTGGAAAACAGAGAGCCTGAGCCCCTCCCAAAATCTCCTTAAATCCTCCTTCGGGGTCCATGGGAAGAGGTGATGACTTAGGAGTTGTCAAAGTCCTGCATTGGAGAGTTTGCCTTTTGGGAAGGGACTCAGATTCCAGTCTGGGTGATCTCTTGGATGTGGTTTTAGCACCTATGCAACCTAGCTGCCCCTTACCAAAGAGAGCATGGCCAAGATTGGACTGAAAGTCAAGATGGAGTGAAAAGGAAAAGTGGGGATTTTTATTTTAACAATGCAAACAAAAGACTTACAAAATTTGTTTCCAATTGATTTCAATATTCCCCATGGCCATGGTTCTCTGGATCAGTCCCAGGTCCCAAGATATGTCCTTCCTTGTCAATGAATAGATCTCCAGGTCCTTGGTCCCCAGGAAGAACCCAACCCTTCTTGATCCTGGGGGTGTGTGCTACTAATCACCTGGGATTTAGTGTCACTTCTGTCATTTCTAACTGACCAGGAGCCTGGAACCCTCTTAGAACTTCCTTTGGGTTCAGACTTAATAATTAAAGCCCTGAACAGTTCTCCTGGAAAAACATTCTTCTTCATTTTTTAAGAAAAGAGATCTTAGATCTTTGAAAATTAAGCATAGACTTGGAGATCTCTTGAGCAGAAGAGTGAAAGAAGAGAGTCAGTGAGCAAAGCAAGCCTCCTCAGCCACCTGGACTCTTCTAGTCTTGGAGATTTTTCTACCTCCCAATCTCCTGGCATATATGTCCTCTCCTCACTATTCACATAGCGACCCCTCTAGGGCAGGCCCCCATCAGACTCCACTGGGACTGGGGGCTCCTCACCTTCCAGACTTGCCTTCTCCCTTTTGTCCTCTGAGCAGCTGCCAAAATAATTTTCTTAAGGTCATGTCTGAATATGTCACTTCTCTCTCCCCAAATTCAGTGAACCCCACCCCAGACCTTTAAGAAAAAAAGACTATTGTTAGCTTCCAGTTAGACTAGCTGCTCAGGAAATGTTAGGTTCCTGCCGGCTAGTTTATCCTTACCCAGGAATGTTGAAGGGGCAGGAGACAAAGATGACAAATTCTCCAAGATCTCCAAGATCTCAGTTTATTAAAACAAATACAAGTGCTTCAATATCCTCCCCAGTCTCTGGTCCACTCCCACTCCCATGGCACTCTCCAACAACCAGTAAAACAAAGCTCTTGTGCTAGAGGACACCAGGTGATGAAACTTTACTGTACTCCCCGACACAACAGTCCCTTACATATCCTCCCCCTTTTGGGTTTTTTTTGAAGCAAAATTCCTTAATGCAATTGCATAATGAATGCCACATAAGTTGTAACGAAAAGTTCAAAAATAGTATAAACAAATATCAATTAAACAATAGTAAAAACAACTAAGCATCTAAGTCAATTAGCATTAGTTATTAAATTTTATAAAATACTATTTCCATCCTCATGTTATTCATGAATCCACAGATTGATCCCAGAAGGGGGTCATGATTTGGGATATTTCCCTTACCATGACTGTGTGATGATAGGTGAGACAAAGATTACAAACTTTTTCTTTTGCCAACAAAAATCCTTTCAAAGCAATCAAATTCACCACCCAAACTAAAAGGAATATTTAACTCAGGTAACTGTAACTATTTCAGATCTGAATTACACACACACAAACACACACACACACACACACACATATGAGTTTAGACACTAAAACAAACACAGGAACAATTCTCTTGTATCACATTACCAAGCTGAGATTGATACCCTGGCCAGTACCAGATCTCAGAATATAGAAACATCTTTCCGCCTATCCAGGCCTGTAGAGAGATGTGAAAATGTCCTATTGATAATTAAATACACATATACACACATGACACACCAAAATCTTAACCATAAGCACTGGCTTCATTAACAGATGAAATCTGAATTTCCCAGTCCCAGAAAAAAACGTCTTCTTCCTCTTTTTTCTTAACTAATTGACCATGAAGCTTCCCAAATAATAGCCTAAGAATAACATAGTCATTGCCTAACCCCCCCTCCTCCCCAAACTAGGAAGAAGGCATGGGGGTCCCTTGATTTCTAAAATAAGCTTTTTGAGACATGGGTTTAAATTTCGAAGTTCCAAAAAAGGAAGATTTCTCTTCTCCCTCCCCTCTCCCTCTGCAGAAGGTGGAGGTGGTAGTGAATGAGAGAGAGCCTTAAAATTACTTAAGTTGTTAACAACAATGAAATTTAGAGTTGTTGAATTTTCTGAACAGTAGTCAACACCATTACAAACTGTCCAATAGCATGTGACATTTTTGCTCTCAACACAGGAAGTTAGTGTGTACTTTATGGTTTTTCTGGTGCTGGAGCAAGAGTCGTGGCATGCTTGGTTGTAGGCTGGAGAGTGAAATTCATTGTGGCTTCGGGAGTGGAATTCATTGTAGGCATCAGGGTCAGTGTCAGAGTCTGCAGCACCGATGAAGAGTCTCTGCAGTTGGTCGTAGGTTTAGGGCTTTGGGTCAACTTACACATAGTACAGTCAGGCAGCCAGCAGTGGCCAAAAGGAGCAGTCAGCAGGTCCTCTTCATCCCATTCATGGCACTGGTGTTCAGTGGCGGACTGCTGCTGAGAAAGAAGCTCCATCCCCTATGGTGCTGCCTCGGAGACTCCACTTTCCACTGGCTCCTCAATGCTGAATACTATTTGTTACTCCTTACTTTTGCTTTCCTTCACATGTCCTTGTTCCAACTTAAAATCAGCCCCTGGTAACAATCAACCTGTTACCTCTCTGAAGTTCTCTGCTCTGGGATGTCACCTGGAATTTCTCTTGCTTGTATCTGCTGGTCCTTATCCCAGACTTCACTCAGGTCTGTCTGCCTTTGTGTCCCTGTTTGGGAACCATTTGTTAGGTTCCACTTTGACTAGCTGCTCAGGAAGTGTTAGGTTCCTGCAGGCTAGCTTATCCTTACCCAGGAGAATGTTGAAGGGGCAGGAGACAAGGATGACAAGTTCTCCAAGATCTCGGTTTATTAAATCAAATACAAGTGCTTAAATATCCTCCCCAGTCTCTGGTCCACTCCCGCTCCTGTGGCACTCTACAATCAACCAGTAAAACAAGGCTCTGGTGCTAGAGGACACCAGGTGATGAGACTTTACAGTACTCCCATGCACAACAATCCCTTACAGACCATCTCCTTTGAGAGGCCTTTGCTTCCAACCCACCCAGACTATTGGCCACTTTTTGAATAAAAACTTCTAGCTGCCACTTCTGGGCATTTGTCCAGACCAGCTCCCCACCTGGGATATATTTCCTTCTCATCGTTGCCTCTCAGTGCCCTGACTTTTCAAGGCTCAGCTCAGGATCCTTCTTCTAGGGAAGCCTTTCCATATCATCTCTCCCTCACTCCTCTTCCCCTCTCTCCCTCTCTTCTCTCCTCCTTACCTTACTTTCTCTTCTCTCTTCTCTCCTTTATCTTTCCTTAGCCAGATACCTCAAAACAAAGCTCCTTGAAGACAGGGATGGATTTGTTTTGGTCTTTACAAAGCCTTTCCCATACTTGGTATTTAAAAACTGTCTGATGACTATAAGGTTTTCCTTCCCACTACAATTATTGTTCCCAGTCTGAATCGATGACCCAGAGCATCACTGACCATCAGATAAATCAGTATGTTGTCCTCATGCCCTCTTCTGGGGAGGGGGAGCTATTGGCAAAGCTCTTGGGATCCAGGAGGGGGATGTTATAGATGATTCTGTAATGGATGATTCTGCTCAGTGAGGAGAGAGCATACAATTAACCGGGTACATGTTTGTGTATCCCCCAGGGACAGGGTGGTCAGCTACACCCTGGGCCGCAGGCTCCCAACCGATCACGTCAGTGGACAACTACAGTTCCGATTTGAGATCACCTCCTCCATGCACCCAGGTAATGCCAGCCTCAGCCTCTGGTTTCAATTGGACGAGTGACAGTCATTGCCCTTCTTTCCCAGGCCCCCTGGAACTGGCTGAAGTGGCCCAGGATTTGACTTCTTTTACCTGAGGTGCAGAAGTATATAGTGCCTACCGAGAGATCATCGCAAAGGCTATCTTCCCCATAATGTGTTAAGTTCTACAACCCAGCTCACTGAAGATGAAGAGCCTTGGGCTCAGAGGGAGGGAATAGAGAAGCCATCAAGTCCAACTCTTCCTGTTACAGATGTGGCAACTGAGGCACAGAGATGCCCAGCATCACAAAACTAGTTTTTGAATTTAATCCTGGGTCTCCCAACTCTCAGGCTATATGTTAGAGATGAAATGACCATGCCTAGTCACTCAGTCAATATTGATCAAAGGCTCAGGATTTCAAAGCCAGTTCTTTTGTCTACTGTCTTTGGAATCCCACCCACACTTAAATTTGCAGCTGACCTCTATTAAGCACATATTCTATATTAAGTGCAGGGGATTCCCTGCTCCCCCTCATTCCAAGGAAACCCAGTGTCCACATCTGCAAGGGAAGAGGGTGGACCAGATGGTCCCCAAGGCTCCCAGCATGGAATCCATGGGTTTGGGAAGCTTGGTGCTCACATCTTGCAGGGATTCCTCCAGATCATCCAGGTTTGCAGGTTGGACTTTGGAAAGGGTTTGGTGTCAGGGATGGCTTGGTTTCGCCATTGCCACAGATCTGAAATTCTGGCAGCTCTTCAGTCTTTCCTCTGCCCACAGGATGCCTGTTGGTGATTCTGGCATTCTCAGCTCCCACTGTCCTAGGCACAGTGTTCCTTGAAAAGACCTGGGATATGTAAAAGCCTTTCCTCTCTCTCTCTCTCTCTCTCTCTCTCTCTCTCTCTCTCTCTCACACACACACACACACATCAGTAACAGCAACCCCACGCTAATCCTTAGCCCAGTGAGCTATGATAAAGTGAAAAATCTGTTTCTTTGTTTTTTTTGTTTTTTTTTTTTTTATAGCAGATGATGAGGAGATCTCTGTGAACACTGACCCTGAGCCGGCTCTGCTTCAGGAGAGCAGCCTGACCAATCTCACGGAGGTCAGCCTCCCTGAGGAGGCCACAGGCATCCCGCTGGAGGGGGAGGAAAGCAGGGAATCGGATCAGCCAGATGGGGGTGGCGAGATGAATGGTGTTGGGGACGACAGTGTGGAGGTCCCCAGGCCACCTGAGGAGGCCAGCAAAGAAGCAGGAGAGGATGGCGAGGCTCCTAGCGAGGGGGCCGAGCTCTCAGAGGCCCAGCCAGCTGAGGAGCCACCCTCACCCAGGGCAGAGGACCTTGATGTGTTTCCAGACAGTCCTCCCCCTCCTCCTCCCCCCTCTCCTCCCCCACCTCTGGAAACCAGCAGCGACCTGGAAGTCCTCCCAGATGATGGTGAGGCTCCCCCCAGTGCAGAGGACCTGGGGGTAGAGGAGGCTGAGCCTGAGCCCTTGGCTGGGGAAGCCCAGGAGGAGGAGGAGGCTGGGTGGGAGGAGGAGGCCGAGGGGGAAGCGGAGGCTGAAGGGGAGGAAGGCCTGCCGGCCCTGCAGCCAGAGAAGGATGGGCTGCCCTTGAGGCCTTCGATGCCAAGGAAAAGCCGGCCCTGCTCCCTGCCAGTGTCTGAGCTGGAGACAGTCATCGCATCGGCCTGTGGTGAGCCTGAGACCCCACGCACACATTACATCCGACTGCATAACCTACTGCACAGCATGCCCTCGGCCCAGGGGGGCCGGGGGCCGGCTGAGGAGGAGGAGGCTGAGGCAGCCGAGGAGGAGTCCACGGTCAAGGATGTTTCAGAGAAGGAGGTGCTCAGTGAGGCTGAGACACTGGCCCTAGAGCCCCTGCAGCTTGAAGACGGGCCCGAGGCCGGGGAGGCCGAGGTGAGCAGTGCCAGCCCCACGGTCCAGCGGCTCCTGGACCTGACCAGTGGCTCTTTCAGCACGGGCAGTGAGAGTGACTCAAGCCCCCGGCAGGGCCGAGACCACGACTGTGAGGGCTGCGACACCTCGTGCTACAGCACCTCATGCTACAGCACCTCATGCCACAGCACCTCGTGCCACAGCACCTCCTGCTACAGCACCTCCTGCTACAGTCCCTCCTGCTACGAGAGCAACAACCGCTTCGCCAGTCACACACGCTTCTCCTCTGTGGACAGCGCCAAGATCTCCGAGAGCACCGTCTTCTCCTCGCAGGATGATGAGGAAGAGGAGAACAGTGCCTTCGAGTCTGTATCGGGGTCAGTGCCCAGTCCAGAGCTGGAGAGGGAGGCCGGCGATGGCACGGCAGCCTGGCCAGATGAGCTGCTGGTCCCCCAGGGGCCCACCACCAGAACAGCAGATGGGCTGGAGTCCCCCACTGCTGGCCCAAGCAACCGGAGAGAAGGTTAGCGTGCCAGCTTCCTCCTACAGCAGAATAGACGTACCAGCTGGTCAAATAGGAAATGATCAATGTAGTGGCCAGCCGATCCTCAGTCAGGGTGGTCTCCTGTCTCCTTCCTATAGAACCCTGAGCCCACCCATTCTCAGATGGGAACTAAGAGTCACAAATTGTTGGATGTGGGCCTGGGCACGCGTGAATGACAGAGCTGAGAGATGCTGCCAGCCAGCTAATCTTGACACTGCCCATGATGGGACCACATGGTTTGAAACAAAATGAGCCTTAGGAGACAAAGGTCTGTCTCCAATATTGATTGGACATTGTTAACATTAGATGGCTAAGAAGGGTTTTTTCCTTCCTGACCTTGGCTATATTAGCAGCCAAAGAAGGCTGATTTCTACTCTAGGCAGGCCATACATGCAGGTGACCAATTATAACTCTCCCATGATTCTTACTTAGGTTTCCATAAAGAACTGCCATATAGTCAGCTGACCATTTTCTGAGCTAACAGTGCTAATAAGTGATGTGGACATTATAAAATCCTTCCAAAGGGAGAAACCACAGCCTTTGCTTAACTTGTATTTCTTATTAATTTCCTTAAACAGAAGGTTCATCTTTCAACATATATTGCATTAAATGTTATTTAACATTAATTTACATTTCCTAACCAGAGATTTAAAAAAATAAAACATATTAATAAAGATCAATAACCCACAGAAGAAAAAAGTTGAACCAAAATGATAATTAAATATAATAATGCCTCAGAGGTTCAGAAAGCTGTGGAATAAATACATCAAGTCATTTTTCATCTTAAATTTTATATCATGACCCATTCACAGAAAGTACAAAAGAAGCATGGAGAGAGTTGATAGAAAATAGAAAGGATAGACAATGACAGAAAGAAAGAAATGATGAAATGAAGACAGAAAAAGAGAGCAAGAAATAACATGCCTACAGAAAGAGGGAGAGAAAATAGACACATGCACAACACACATACACATATAAGCACACACGCATGATCTGAAGGAGCAATGGCTCTAAAACTGAAACCTTTTAAAATAATGTCACAAAAGAGCGCTAAGCCATGTGTGTTTTCTTAGCGTGGGCATAAATTAAGGCTCGAATGCTTGAATGTGATCGTATCAAGAACTGGGTCTAGACTTTAGGTAGGTTTCTCATCTTTCATCTGGACAATATTCAGCAACAAGCTCCATTTATTTTACATTTTACTTAGTCTTGATAAACAATTATGACCCCAATCTGTACTGATCTGTGGCTACTCCCTCCCCCACCCCATGGTAGAAATGTACAGTGCAATTAAGCTGAGTTGAATTCATTCCTGCCTTAAGATGCCACCAAATGACAGCTGGGCGGGGGGAGGCTAAAATCTTGCCTCAGTTCAGTCATCCAACCATAAATATGGAATTGAGCTCTGGGTCTAAGTGTATAGATGGGTGTATTTGGTGAAGATATTTTGTTGATTTGTCTATGCTATATTTCTCTGTATACATGTTTTGTCTATTCTGGCTTCTTTTCTCTACAATCACTTCAGAGGTAAGGAAGGAAAAGTAAGTCTTTGGAAGCTCCCAACAATGAAGACAAGGCAAGTCCAAAGGACAGTGATTAAACCCAGTGGATACCAAAGTGTCTGGCCACTCACCAAAAGACACCAAAAGAGAGCCCTTGGATAGACATTCCAATATTTTATCCATCAATGGGCAGTCCAATGGTAGTGAGTAGTATCAGGGTACTTTCTTTGGTTCTCTGACCCATAAAATTGGGGTAAATTTACATGGCAGAGAGAGGGATTGCCTTCTTAAGACACGGAGGACTCTGAGGATATTTTTTAGTGATTTGGAAAGATTTCTCAACTTTAAGAAAGTTGTGTCATTCAGTCAATTACATACACTGTGCTTAGTGCTAAGAATACAAAGTGAGGCAAATACGGGCTCTGCTTTTCACAGTCCAGTAAGGAGATGCCATTCAAACAATGATGGTCCTGGAAGGCCATCATTTCCCAGCGGCCGACAGGGTTAACTAGTAGTGGACTTTTCTAACAAATAACATCACTTCAATTCTGAGTTTGAAAATGTCCCTTTCCTGAGCCCCAATATGCTGCCATTTTCTAACTGTGCAGAACACTGTTATTTCTCCTAAGGATCTCCCTTTGGCTCAGCTCTGGGTCTCTGATTGTTCCCCCCCTCCCACCTAAGTTTACAAAAGGACAAGGTATGGAATCTCCTAATTATGCCACTCGACCCCACTGGTTCCTAAATCTACTCTCATCTGAGTGAGAGACTTCCCCACAAGGATCCGATAGACAGCTTTGTGTCTGGGGGCAGGGGAATCTGTGAGTAACCATTTCAGTGTGCCAGGGTGCCATGTTTTCCATTCTCCATCCTGCTCCCATTCTATTGGCTGAGATATTTGTCATATCATCCCATTGGCTGGAATCCCCAAAGCCATTAAAATCCATTCCATTCCCCATCACCACTACTCCTAAGCAAGGGACATTGTTTCAACTGCTTAGTTAATCATCTTTGACTTTTATGGTAGACAGAATTAGAAAGGAGGGAAGATTTTAAAACAAATCATAACAAAACAAAGCACAAACCTTCTAAACCCTACCACTGGACCCAAGATCATTGTCCCTGTCCCTTTGGGATATTCTAACAGGAAAACATTGAGAAAGACTCCAAGAAACATCCCTCCCTCCCTGCCCCTGAAGGAAAGAGGAGCACAACAGAATTTCCCAAAGAAACAACTTTATTCCATTAATACTTAATATAGGTCTCCTGATTCCCATGAGAGATGTGCATTGGTCTGCCCATTGTTCAGGTTTGGTGTTTGCACATGAGCCAATAGAATGGAAGAGGTGATAGCAGCTTATCCGCCATCCTGCTCATTTCATACCTGACCACGGAGCAGAGTGATTGGTTAGGATGGGCCAGTAATCTGTAGCTCTTCCTAGGGACAACCTGGGAACTCACAGAGTTTTCTCACAAAACTCAGCTTCTCTCATTTTGGAGAAATGTGATAACAGAATTCACTCCCCTCTCCCCAGTTCTCCTTCCCCCACCCTTATTTACAAAAGTTTTCTGAGGAGAGGGAAAGAAAGAAATCCACCCACCTGGCTCTGTATTGTCAGACTATGAACTATAGACTTGAGTCAGGAAGGATCAAGTCTGATGAGAGCAATACAGTGACAGTCTTAGATGGCCCCCTCCATGTCTGTGCCTCAGGCCCTCCAAATGGCCTGGGCCTCCCAGAAATTCTTCAGTAGGCATCATAGTATGATGAAAAGGGATGAAGTATCCCCCAGTGCTTCACTGAGGCTATTTGGAAGTCTAGCCTGGCAGGAGTCTGACATCTTCACTTGGGGAATGAATAGAGTATATGAAGAATTTTTAATCTCTCTCAGGGTTTCTGTCCTTTTACTCCTCATTCAATACATTTTGTTGTATCCAGTTCCTTCCTGTCTTCTGTCTCCCCTTGTCTCTTGCCTTCCTCACCCTCCCTGTGCCAAAGCAGCCTCGTTTACCTGTTTCCATCCTAAGAACAGTCCAGAGTCCAGTTCCTATTTCATACAATGCCCTGGGCTTCTGTCTCCACTCCTTGGTCATTGAACCTCAGGTTCTTGGCAAGCCAGCCCACTGGCCCCATCTTAGATTGACTTCATCTGAGAAGTTCATAATGAAAAACCAAATCCCGAATAATAGACACAGGTCATAGCTCTCAGATGCTACCCATCCAAAGCCGGAGGTGTGTCTATGGAAACACCAAATATGACTTCAAAACATACCTTGCTTGACCCCAATGTGACAGTTTGACTCCCAGCAGGCTCTGCTAATATTCTCTTACCTCCTCCTGAGCCTTTTTCCCTTTAAGAGAAATCACCCCAATATAATCCCTAAAGGGAAGCGTGTCTGATTCTATGTTTTGATTTGAGTGGTTGATTACAAGCCTTTGGGTTCATCCTTTTCCTTGTTCCCTGCCACATGAATGTGGGTTACCATGGCAAAGCACCATGGGCATAGGACCTCCAGTCTCACCCTAGTGGTTTACCTGACAGAGGTGCTTTTGAATGACTTGAAACAGCAATGCGTGATCTGAATATCTTGACTATCTTATCCGTAGGTGATTGCCCTTTACTCCAAAACTCTCAGCCAGTCGGCCTGCTTCCCTCCCTGAGGCCTGACCACCATCACTACCCTACTATCGATGAGCCTCTTCCACCAAGTAAGCCTTCATTTTTAACATTGATTTCTGAACCCTTCCTGTCAAGTTCAAACAGGTTAGTGTGTCCTTTCTGAACCAACCCTGCTCAAGCCCAGCTTCCAAAGAATAAGGTTTCCATTGTGTGATCACAGGGGATTAATTGGGGACTTGTGGTCCTCGCTACCACTGAAAACTGGGACAGAGTATTGCCTAAAACCTCAAAAGCCTGGTGAAACTAGGAAGTCTCCCCCAAATCCTGGGAGTCCTCAAACCCAAGGAGCCACTGCTATGGAAGGGAAAGTCTGTCCTTGGAGGCAAAGGCTGCCCTTTGTGCTCTGGTAGAGGAATGGCATCCTTACCCTTACAGTAGGACGCCACAGTCTACTCTTCTGGAAGTCGTCATTTGCAGGCACTGGCATTGGCTATACCAGTCTTGGGGTTTGTTAGACATTCCTAGGTGAAGTGAGTTCTTCCTGGCCAGACAGAAGTTATGTTTGTCCTGAGGTAACAGGAATGGAGCAGATAAAATGACTCCTTTGGTGGCAAATCTCCAGGGACTAATTTTGGGTTCAGGTTATTTTCCCAATCTCTGCCAATTTTCATATTCAGTTGTCTAATTATTTAAAAATGGGTCCTCTAAGATGTAAAGAATGGACTTGCCTATCATTGTTTGTTTCCATTCTTGCCTCCTGTGCCCATCTAACCCCATGATGGTTTTGGTGATGAAGACTATCCATCTATCAGTACAATGGAACCCAGGACAGTGAGATGGATAGTTCAAATCCGGCCTCAGACACTGAATAATTACCTAACTGTGTGACCTTGGGCAAGTCACTTAACCCCATCACTTTGCCGGAAAAAAAAGGAATCGCTTACCTTGCTCTTGAATGGTCCAGCTTTTCTGCCTATCAAACAACAAATTATATTTCCTTTTCAGGATATGGTTTATCAATTAAAACCTCCCAACACAACCCTATAAATAGTATTCTTTTTAGCCAAGAATCATGGCCCTGAACCAATGGCACTGGATTCAGGATTTGTCACTTAATCATTGGTTTAGGACTATACCCCAAATAGAAAGCAATACAAGTAAATTCCAATCCCCCAAGAGAATCCAACTTAGGATTTACCTAAAAAGAAGTACTCTATATTTTTCACTACCTGTAAAAAAACCCTGATTATTTCTTTAAATCCTGTGCCCTTCTGTGCCCTCCCTGTCTGCTTCTGCCCTTCTTCCCTTTCCCCTTCTCTTCCTTCCCCTTCCACTTTCCCTCTCCTCCTTTCTCCTCCTTTTCTCTTCTCTCCTCTCCCCTCTTCTTTCCTTCTCTTTTCCTCTTGCCTCTAGTCACACACTGACAATGGTACTCACACATAAAAATATCAGTTACACAGTGGAATGGGCAGCTAGGTTGCACATGGATAGAGCACCAACCCTGAAGTCCGGAGGACCTGAGTTCAAATTTGGCCTCAGACACTTGATACTAACTGTGTGACCTTTGGCAAGTCACTAAACCCTGATTGTCTTGTATCCAGGACCATCTCCAGTTGTTCTGATTCATATCTGGCAACTGGACCCAGATGGTTCTGGAGAAGAAAGTGAGGTTGGTGGATTAGCACAGCCCCCTCACTCAAATCCATTCATGTGCTTACTATAGCACCATCTCCCTGGTGTCCTGGTCTTCTTCAAGAACAAAGGACAACCTAGCTTTGTGACCTTGGGCAAGTCACTTAACCCCACTGTCTTGCAAAAAACAAAAAAGGACAAAGGACAAACAACAATAGAGCAGAATATCCCTTTCTATTTTCTAAGAATATTTGGGAAATAGATGTTTTTAAATTGTTTCCCAATGGATAGAGCACTATCAACCATTGCTGAAAATGATCATTCCTCAATACATATTTAGCATCTCTTAGACAATCCCAAATAACAAAGGGGCCATTTCATTCTAACCAGATGATAGTTACTTAAGAGACTTCAGCATCATTTCCCCCTTACAGAAGGTCTAAGACCAGATGCTCCACTCATACTTCATACCTCTGTATCTCAGAACATAGATATTCAACTCAAGAAATGGAGGACTGTTGAATTGTTGCTAAGATGCAGTGAACTGGACACAGAGGGACCATGCAAAATAGTGACCTTACATCACACCCAAAGTCAGAGGACTCTCCACCCTGAAGATACTCTCCACCAGAAAGATATCTTTATTTTTGTTCCCCAGTTCCTTTTATGTCACCAGTTTTACCATCATGATAGAGGAAGACAATAATGACCTGGCATAGCCTTAGACCATTTTCCCAATACCCAACCATCTCTGATCTTCTAAGAAGCACATTAAAAGAAGAGACTGCAAAACAATTTTCCACACATATCTCTAAAACTTTATCATTAATAAATAATATTACATAGGAAAAATTGACATGGAGTTAATGGTGATGATGCTAAACCTGGGTCTTTTGACTTGAAAATCCAACACATTTTCTAACATGCCACATTGTCCCTTCTCTGAGACTCAAAATTCAGTATTAGTGTGACCTGATCAACACCCTTGCAAACACAAGTATGTATGCTATGGTTAATGGTCACCAATGATCTTCTGGATAATGTTGGACACTATCCAACATTCCATTTAAACTAAAATACCAAAAAATGTAAAAGAAAATATAAACCTCAGATTCTGAATTTTTTTGTTGAATGATGAAATTCAATGTGGTATTTGTTGGTATTTGGGTTTACATGAAGTGTGAAGGGGTCAGCCCATCACTGGACCACATCTCCATTGATGTGTAACTTAACTTGTGACACCAAGCCATGAACTTGGGTCAACTATTAAGTTAAATTGTGTATAACAGTGATGCTACCTTTGTTCTGTCCCTCTGGAATGTTCCAGCACAGTGACCTGTGCCTGTTCTCCCTCCCAACACCATGGCTATTTGCTTCTCTGCTCTCTTCATTTATTGCTTTATCCATCCCTGGACCTAATACATTTCTAGAAGAATTTGTCTCATAATGCCCTTGGCCTCTACCATGTTTATAATACCAGCGTCTGGCTGTGTAGGCAGCAGGAATGCTCAGCAACATGAATCCCCGAGGTCAGAAAGCCTCCAGATCATGTTACTACGACCTATGGTCTACTTGTGGAGCAATAGTTTTAGTTTTGGATTAAGGATTTAATCTTTTGAGCTGGTCTCCCTCTAGTGACTGCGATGGGTACTTTGTCCCCTAAGCAACAGCCAATGGATGGGATGTGTGTCTAGATTTGCCAGTGATTGGGTGGACTTTTTCCAGAACAGTCCTACAGGAGCTGCCTTCCCTGTCCTCCTGTACAGTGGATGCAGAACTCTTAGTAGGGAATAGTTGGACACCTGTCCATTCCAACTTCCACTCGGATTGATGAAGTCTAACATTGTTAAATGGTCTTTTGGCCATTTTCAATAAAACATCTGGATTGCTTTTTATCATGAGAACATCGAGATTTCATTCCTCTAGACACCCCAAGAGCATCCGGCTGATTTAGCAAAGAAGATCTCTTCCCGCCTGACTGGTTCCAGTTCTAGTCCAAATGGCTTAGCCAGCCCTTGGAAAGTGGATTATAACCAGGTCCTTCTCAATCAAGACTTAAATGTGTAACCCTCATAGTCAGCACTCTGTGTTTTTACTCAGAGTCAAGTAACTGTTTCAGGTGGGTCAAATCTGGAGGCAATAAACCACGTCTCATATGGTTCATGCCTCACTTTGCAGAATTGTCCCCTTTGGTCGTATGTTCACCTCTCCCCTTTCAAATGTTCAACAACGCAAACGAGTGTTCATGAAGTTTGGTTTGGTTTTGATTCCCGGACCCCTTGGGAAATCAGCTTGGTGACTATGGACCACTTCCTTCTCAGAACCATAATGTTAAATAACCAAAATAAAATATTCTGGATTGTAAAGGAAATTTTAATGATATAATCATTTAAAAAATTCACAGATCCAAGTTAAGAACCTCTGTCCTGGAAACTCGGCTGAACTATACTAGATAACCCAGAATAATGGCACATCTGGCCAGGTCTTTGCTCTATCATGGTATTGTTTATACAAATTATGCAAGTCTGAGCTCCCTTATAAAACCTTGGACACTGAATTGAGCCAAAAGTCCCCAGAAGTCATCTCTAAGAGCTTAGGGCAAAGGCTGAAGACACAGTTCCTTATAACTAGTGGACCCATGACAATTCCAGGCATCTAGCTGGTCAGGTAATAAGGTACCCTTGCTAGATGAGCCCACATTCTCTGATCTAAGTTAGGACAGTACACCCGTGGGAACAGGTGCATATAGCAAATTCAGTCTGGAACCCATAGGTTGGTGGGAAGTCCTCAGAATCCTTACTCATTTTCTTTATTTTTGTTTTCATTAAACATCAGACTGGGAAGCTCGTATCGACAGCCATGGAAGGGTCTTTTACGTGGATCATGTCAACCGAACAACCACGTGGCAGCGGCCCACGACAGCAGCCACTCCTGATGGGATTCGTCGATCAGGATCTATTCAGCAGATGGAGCAGCTCAATAGACGGTTAGTGCCAGAAGAAAGCCATGGTTGCACCCACCCCTCTCCTTGCTGACTTCTCACAAACTCAGGGGCCTTTGAAAAGGATTGAAAGTCACATGGGGGCCTTTGGTCACCCGGAAAGTGATGGCTTTGAAAGGGGAGGGGGAGAAGGATCCAAAATTAAGATTTAGGCTTCTCTTCAGGAAATCTGCTCTTAATGGAATTGTGAATCATTTGCCCAAGTCCAGGCTGTTTGTGTGATTTACAAAATGGTCTAAAAGTTGTTCTGGTTCTTAAATCATCCCCCTATTGTCTACCAGTAATCAGGCTCTCCAGACTTACCCTGACCAGTCCTTGGACAGTCACCCTATGATCACTCCTCAGAACTCTTCTTGAAGCTTCTCCAACTGGCCAGGACCTGACAGCACCCATGCTCCAAGACTGGCCTAGCTTTGAAAAGCCTGGTCACCTCCAAGCCCCTATGGCATATGAGCAGAGGGGCCTGTCTGATATCCTCTCTATTCCCACTGCCCAAATAATACCATTATCTCTCATTTCCTCTGCCCCACCTGTCCTTACTTCTCTCCTCTCCTTGAACTTTGGAGCTCCTCCTTCCAGGCTAATCTTACTTGTTTGGAAGTCAGATCACATCCCTCCTCTTCTCAAAAATCATTCCCTGAGCAAGGGACTAAACCTCTGTGCTCTAGGACCAGCCCTGTCGCTCATTGAGGGACAATGTTGGATAATCAGTTGATCAACTGATCAATCAAATCAAGTCAAAACTCCTAACTATGTGTCAGTCGCTGTGCAAAGTGGGGGGGGGCGAGAGACTAAAGGGGACCCCCCAAATGCCAGGGGGAGGTTCACTCCTTTAGTTATATTGCTTCAGCTATCTGATGATGATGATGATGGTGATGATGATGGTGATGATAGTGATGGTGGTGATGATGATGATAATAAAAACATAAAACAGATATATCTAAATCGCTCTTAAGTTTTAGAGTCCTTTACAGGTATTACCCCATTTAAGCCTCTGTATAGCCCTAAAAGAACAAGAGGTACTAGGTAGTTTCTTATCTGTTTTACAGATAAGGTAACTGAGGCACAGAGCCATTGAGTGGTCTGCCCCTAGGGACACAGCAAGTGCCAGAAGGGGGATTGATTCTGGAAGCAGAGACCCTGCATCCCAGTGCTGGTGTACCCTGTGGCTTCCCATGGGTCTGCCAGTTACTGAATAGGTTCCTAAGCAGCCCAGGCCTCAGATCCTTCCTATTTGTGTAGCAGGAGGATATGGTCCCAGGGCAGACCCAGGTCTGCACAGGCTCACATCTCATCTCAGGAACTAAGAAGTGCCAGTCTTCATGGGGACTACTAGGGGAGAACCCTCTAGGAAGTGGGACTTCTGGAAGGCTAGAAAGGGAGCCTGGGGGGCAGGGGGCAGCTTGATTATCAATTGCATTTTCAAACTTACTAGAAAGATGTTTATTAATTCCTATGAACACACACACACACACACACACACACACACACACACACACTTGCACATCCTTAAGACTAACTTCGGTGCCACCTTTACCAGGAATCTCTTAACAGAGGAGAGTTTAGACTTCTCTTTGGTCACACTGGAGAGAGCCCAAAACTTTGAGTTTAGCCCTTAGGGCAAGGAAGGGGAACTTTTTTTCTGTCAAGGTCAATTTGGATATTTATAATAAAATTTGCTGGCTATAGGTGATCAAACTTTTAATCAATTCACCTCTAAAAAACTCCAAGATTTACTGAATTTCAAGTCCTGGCTGCAGTTGCCTCGGTAGCCCCCGACCAATAAGGCCAATCCAGTTCCCCACCCTTGCTTTAGGAGAATCCTTTAAGCGAGGTGTGGATGCTGAGGCCAGAGAAGAGAAGGCTGAGGAGGCCCCCAGGGACATGGAGGACTGCCCATGAGAGGACGATTAGTCTGGATCTACTTGATAGAACCAGGAGAAGCACCACCAGGGGTGGGGTGGGGGGAGGAAAGAGGAGGGGCGCTAAGAGACGTCAGCTTTGATGTCCTGGAAAACTTCCCTGAGATGAGAGCAAGTGCAGAGTAGGTAGAGCAACCCTGGAAGGAAGTGAGATCCTTTAATTGGGGGGGGGGGTCCTGGCAGAGGGCACACAGCCACTGGTGCATAGTTTACATGAGGAATTGTTTGGAAAAAGCTGGACACCTCTTGAAAGTGCCCCTAGCTCTAAGATTTGGGGTTTCTATGACTCCACTACTACTACCCCCCCAGCTGACTCAGCCTCTCCCCTCCTCAGGTATTTCAAGAGTACCATAGTGCTTCTTCCTCTCTGCCCCCTCACATGCTCTGCCCAGTCCATGCTCAATTCTCTGGGGGCTCCTGGTGCCCCACCCCAGAGGAGAACTTAAGTTGCTGGAGGGCAGGCCTGGGCTGGGTGTCCTTTTGGTATCCCATAGTCCCCAGCTGGGGCTTAATCCCTCATAATGGTAACAAAACTCATCCTAAAACTACTGGAAAATTCTTTCTCATGCCCAGCAGAAATGGTCAAATGGCTCCCAACGTTTTGTTTTGCTACTTGATTTAGAAATTGCTGAGATTCCAGTCAATCAGTGAAGCCGTCTAGTTCTGAGGAGCCTGTGTGCCGACCAAAGGGCTGGCCCTGGTCGGAGGGAGGGCCAGACAGAATGGAACCACCAAGATGGCGCTTCTGCCCACTGCGGCATCAGGACAAACAAGCTATGACCCCACATCTGACCCAGTCTTTCCATTTTTCACCACAAAGGTACCAGAATATCCAACGCACGATCGCCACAGAACGCTCCGAAGAGGACTCTGGTGGTCCAGCAGGCCCTGAGCAGGCCATCCCAGCAGGCGATGGAGGTGGCGGCAGTGGAGGTGGAGGAGGGGGAAGTGACTCGGAGGCAGATTCTTCTCAGTCAAACTTAGGTGACCGAGGAATCTGAAATGGTCTCTGGGGCTCTGGTCTATGGACATAGGGCTGGTGGCTTGGCTCTCAGAAAGGAGGCTCCAAGCAGTGGTTCCAGAGGGAGGGAGAAGGATGGTCACCCCTGCTCCTTCTCGTTCTGAAGGCAGGAGGTTTGGGAACTCTGGTTTTGTACACACATAACCACAGTCTTGGGGAGCCAGTCTCAGAAGGCTTGAGCATCCTCTGTTAACTGTACCTGGGGACAGTGTCCACATTATAAATCTGTGGTCAAAGCGTCCTGGGCCTTGGAGAGGAAAGGGCTGCAGAGTCTGTCTGGTCCAATCTTCCCATGTCACAGGGGAGGTACAAGAAGGACAAGGAGCTCTTCCAGTGTCACGTAAGAAGAAAATAGTAGAACTGCGATTTGAACCCAAATCATTTAACTGCTAAGTCAGCACTCTTTAGACCGTGTCCCACTGCCTCCCTCTGAAAGAGGTAGAGAAGCACGTTTGGTGGAGAGGGCCTCAGAGTTGGAAGACCCAAGCTTGTCAGTCTCTGACACACTTTCTGGGTGGCTCTGTATGAGGCATCTGGGAGGAAGGGAGGGAGAGAGAGAGAGAGAGAGAGAGAGAGAGAGACAGAGAGACAGAGACAGAGAGAGAGAGAGAGAGAGAGAGAGAGAGAGAGAGAGAGAGAGAGAGAGAGGAGGGAGGGTGGATCCAAGGAGTCACCTCCCAGACCTCAGCACAAGTCCCAGGTAGCCCTGTTTTCCTTGCTTCCCTGCCCACCTTCTGCATAAAAGCTAGTCAGCTCCAGAGACAGACAAAAATAAAATCCTATAAAAGAGTCTGATAAAAACGGGGGAAAAAGCACACTGACTGAAGGAGGTAGGAAGACAGAGACCCTGGGCCATCCTTCTGCCCTTAGGTGGGAGTCAGGAAGGCAGAAAACTAAGAAATGCTGATTCAGCTCCAAGACCAAGGTGGAGAGCTGCTACCTTAAGGATATATCCATGAAATCGCTGGCTAGGCCCCGATTGTGTGGCTTGTTGCCTCTCTGGTTGCTGGGCATGACTTAGCAGGCCAAGTCTGCTTTCCAAATGGGTTTAGTGGCTTTGTTCTCCTTCTTCCAGAGCTGGGGAGAGAAGGGGCCCTTTCCCCTGGGAACTCTCAGAAAATCACGTTGCTGCTTCAGTCTCCGGCTGTCAAGTTCCTCACCAACCCTGAGTTCTTCACTGTTCTGCACGCCAACTATGTGAGTGTCCCGAGAGCCCAGGGAGGGCCAAGGAGTTGTCACTTGCTCAGGGCTAGTTCCTCTTCATCTTGGGCAAGCAGAGATGACTGCTCATTGTCTTCACTTTCCTCTCTGACTGCCTCCTGTGATGGAGGGAAAGCAGTCTAAAAATGACGTGGGGTAGGGAGGGTCTTTGGAGTCATTGTCATACAAAGCCGTGAGACCATGTGGAAAGAACATTATGTCCTTGAGACCTCATGTCCGATTTTGCTCTGAGCAGCAAAGACAAGACTGGGTTCAGGCCAGTTAGAGGCATGTTTGAGAGGCTGTGCACCTAGTTGAGCAAACACGGAGCAAGCTGGCTCCAAGAGTAATGGGATCCCCTCCCTCAGGCCAAGAGAGGGGAGCTCATGGTGACCCCAAATGGAGAGGAGAGGTTGGTCAGGGAAGGGAGAGACCATTTGACCTCTGGGAAAGGCCAGCATCAGAAAGTGTTGGCATTTTTGACCATCAGCCCATGTGGGTTACCTTTCATTTTCTTTTCTTTTTTTTTTAGATTTTTTTTAGGTTTTTTCAAGGCAAATGGGGTTAAGTGACTTGCTCAAGGCCACACAGCTAGGTAATTATTAAGTGTCTGAGGCCGGATTTGAACCCAGGTACTCCTGACTCCAGGGCCGGTGCTTTATCCACTGTGCCACCTAGCTGCCCCTTACCTTTCATTTTCAAAGAAGATGCTGGTACCCCTGGCAATGGTGATTGGCACTGCCCTGAACTGCAAATAGCTCCTTAAAGCTGTTCTTTATACACTCCACCAGTCCCTTGGGACATTCCCAGGAGCTGTTTACTGGAGAATGTGCAAACGAAGACTTGAGCTTTATAAAATGATGTCAGCAGCTCTCTCCAGGTAACTCTCAGGCAGAAAGGGACACACATTTGGAAGCAGAAAGACCTGAGTTTATGTCTTGCCTCAGAGACTTAACTTTTTTTTAAAGAAAGGGCCTGCCTAGAAAAACCAGTCCCAAAGGGGAGCTTTGCAATGACCCCAAGGCTTCCCCAACAAGAAGAGGCTGTCTCCAGGAGGCCTGGTCAGAATGGTCCCTTTCCCACCCCTAGAAAGGCTTCTTTGTGAGATATTTTCCCTTTCCTTGAGCATCAGAGGGATGAGGCAAGGAAAGATAGGTGGATGCCATGTCTCTTTCTCTCTGAGAGTAGCAAAGCAGTATTTGGGAAGACCAAGGTTCAAATCCAGTCTTAGGCATTTATTGGCTGGGTGATCTTGGACAAGTCACTTAACTTTTCTTAACCTCAGATTCCTCATCAGCTAGGGGAGGGTAACTACCCTCTCAGAACTGTTGTGAAGAGAGCTATATAATATCATGTCCCTAGCAGGGGCCTCCCCTATAGTAGGTGCTCATTTGTTGTTTATTGACACCCAACACCCTGGCTAGGTATCAGTCACCCAAGAGCCGCAAGGTTTACTGGTGAATGGAAGCATTGTCTCCTGTTTGTTCTCCTGGACACATAGGCACCCAATGATGCTTAGTGACTTAAATTGGACAGCACAATCTTGTATGGGGCGAGAGCCTCCAAACTCTAAAGTCCCAGGAATATTCAGGAAGAAATCCCCTGTGGTCCAGCAGGATAAAGTCTTCCCTGAGCATAGCCAAGGGGCCCTGAATCAACATATTGGAACCCACCTGTCACTGAGCCAGAACACAAGTCACAAGGAGCCATGGCTTGTATTCTTCTGGCTAAGCCCTGGGGAATGGCACAGAAGCACTGTGCCTCAAAGGAGGCCCCTGGGAAGCAGAATTTTCTTGACAATCTTTGCTCTACTAATATTTAAGGATAATTCAAATGCATTCAAATAGTCAAGGGTTACCCTCAGGATGTCAAGAGAATTGGAGATGAACCAGGAGACTCTGAAAGGAGCTTCTGGAGGACATGGGGGAGCCTCCCCACGATGGGATGGTCAGGAGGAATGGGCTGCAGTTTTTGTCTTCCACTGAGGAGGTCGGAGATCCAGTGGAGTACTAAAGTAAATCAAGAATATTTGTGTATTCATTTCCTGCATTTTCTTTTGAGAAATCCAAAGCACTTTGGAAATAAATTCTCCCTTTTGTATGAACCTAGGCCTTAGGCTCTATCTCCCCATCTCTGCACTCTCATCTTACTGTGAAAGCAAGGTCTTGGTTCAGCCCCTTGTCTCTTCTTTTCCCTGATGGGGAAAGCTGGTAGAGAGCATCAGATCTGAAGCCTTTGGCCCTTTGCTATCTGGCTGGCCTTGTCTAAGGACCTCAGTTTCCTCATCTGTAAGATGAAGGGAAGGTCCTCTTAGCTTCCTTCCAGCTCCAAATCTAGGTGCTCATTCAGGGAGGGCATGGGATGCTGAGAGGGCTTCTCCACAGAGTCTCTTTTCTCCCTGCCCCCCAGAGTGCCTACCGCACCTTCACCAACAGCACCTGCCTGAAGCACATGATCTTGAAGGTCCGCCGAGATGCTCGCAACTTTGAACGCTACCAGCACAACCGAGACCTGGTAAACTTCATCAACATGTTTGCAGACACCCGCCTGGAGTTACCTCGAGGCTGGGAAATCAAAACTGACCAGCAGGGCAAGGTGAGTGGGAGAGAGCCCAGGTCATGGTGGCCTAACCACTGGCATTACTGGCTGGCAACCTCTGCTGGGGATTAGGGAGAAGGAGGTGAGAAGAGAGTGGGCACCTCAGAACTGTGTGGGGTCACAGGGGTTCATGGTCCAATTTCCCTTTGCTCTGCGCTGGAGGAGTGAAATCCCAGTCCCAGATACAGTCACATCCCAGACAGTCCATTCCCCAATTATCTGAATACTTATTTACTCAGGTCTTCCTCTTAGAAGGACCTCAGGAGATGGAGCCCTAGCCCCAGGGCTTATTCGGGGCTTTGCTTATTAGAATTTGCCTTCCTGAGCCCAAATAACAAGTATCTTGCTTTGAAAACCTAATGGATGGAGAGAGGAAAGCTTAGACCCTTGATCTTTTCCGATCATTTTCAATCATGTCTGACTCTATGTGACTGCATTTGGGGTTTTCATGGCAAAGTTACTGGAGTGATTTGTCATTTCCTTCTCCAGCTCATTTTATAGATAAGGAAACTGAGGCAAATAGGGTGAAATGACTCAGACAATGTCACAGAGCTAATCATTGTCTGAAGATGGATTTGAACTCAGGTCTTCCTGATTCCAGGTTCAGTACCCTACCCACTGTACCATCCATCTGCCCCTGATCTTTTTTGAGAGCTCCTTGTTTTAAGAGGGCCCCATGAGCTCCCACTCCCCAAATCCCTGATCTTTCCTCCAGTTACAAGTTCACTGGAGCATGCAGGAAAATGATAATTGGCCTCTCAAAATCCCTTCTGGACATGCTCTTATTTGAGTCTCACAACCACCAAGGAAAAGGTAACTTCTCTTTTGACAGATGAGGTTCAGAGAGGTTAAAGTATTTGACCAGAGTCACCCAGCAGGCATCAGAGGTAGGATCCAAAATCAGATCTCTCTGACTCCAAGCCCATCATGTTTTCCTCTGGACCTTCCCTCCTTCCTAAGAGTAGTCATCCAAAGTGACCTCCCTTTCTCCAGGCTGGTATGGACACTCAGACTCTGGGGATCAGTCACTGGAAGAAAGCAGTCAGACATTGATATTCTGTAGGCATGATCCTCTGAAGGCAGGATCCACTCCAAAGAGGAAGGTTTTGATGACCATGATAAACTTTTTTCTTGATCCCTGTTAATAAGTCATTTCTCTGAACCCAATTATATGAGAGGGTCTCCTTCCCCACCTTTAATTTGAGCAAATACATGAAAGTTAGAGACCGGGGGAGAAGACGGCCAGGGCCCCAATGCTTGCATGTTCTTGTGGCTCTTCTGCTGAATATAGGTTGGATTTTTCTTTCCCTCTGGCAGTCATTTTTTGTGGACCACAACAGCCGAGCAACCACTTTCATTGACCCCCGAATCCCTCTTCAGAATGGACGTCTACCCAACCACCTGACCCACAGGCAGCATCTCCAACGACTGCGCAGCTACAGCGCTGGGGAGGTGAGTCCACCCAGCCCTAGGAAATGCAACGGCAGAACTCACTTCTGGGGGGGGTGGAGGGGAGAGGGCAATGGAGTAGTGACTTTCTCCCTTCTATCAAGCTTCTTCCACATCACCTGGGAACCTAGAAGCCATCATCTTGACCATATGACACTTAATAATATCTAATCCAATTAGACTTCCTATATGTGGCAGTGTCCTAGGTAAAAAACACACACACATGAAACAGGTTCTTCCTTTGAAGAGTTTATATCTAACAGAGGCTACATGCAGGTAGAGAAGTCAATAGAAAATGTAGAAAACCTTACCAGTGGAGCTGGGGGGGATATTGATGAGTTGGGAGAATGTTTAGAAGAGAGGATACCCAAGCAGATGGAGGGCTGCCATAATATGAAATGAGCTGTCAGGTCAGGAAGTGAACTGTCCATCAGGAAAGGATTTTCAGCATAGGCTTGATGACTTCTTGGCTCACATGTAAAAGGAGATTCTTGCTCAGATCTAGGGTGATTTAGAAGCACAAAAAGCTCCCTTTCATCTCCAATATTCTGGGATGAGCCATGTTCCCAATCATGTAAGGTGGCATAATAAGTGACCACTTAATGTTATGGGATGATTTTCCTGGTAATCAACTGAAAACTCATCTGAAAGCAATTTAAATCACTTTTTTCCCCAGTGTGGATAGAGATAGGTTTTTGTCTTCCCAATGGAAGAAGCCTGAGGAAGCATCATTCCAGCCAGATGAGTTTCTGTCAATGCTCAAGTCTGCCAGGACAGGGGACTTTCTTTCTATTCACTTTGGTGGCACCAGGACAAGATTTCAGAAAGAGCAAAAGTTCTAGCTGGACAAGTGGACAATATTTTGTTATCTAACTGAAGGATAGAGAGAGAGAGAGAGAGAGAGAGAGAGAGAGAGAGAGAGAGAGAGACATACAGAGAGAGAGACATACAGAGAGAGAGACATACAGAGAGAGACATAGAGAAATAAAGTAAAAGAAATCAAGAAAATAGTCAAAAGTCTGAAAAAATAGATCAAGAAGAGCTAATTTAAGATTTAGTGGACTTCCTGAAATCCATAACAGCAACAAAAAAATCCTAGATGTGATATTTCAACACATCTTTTTTAATATCATAGAACCAAAGGTTAAAGTTGAAATCAAAAGATTTCTGTAATCTCCTGAAAAAAAGACCCAAAATGAAAATTTTCAGGAGCTTTATAGCCAAAACACAGAGTTCCCAGGTCAAAGAAAAAGGTGAGAGAAAATATTCAAGTACCAAAAAGTCTGAGTCAGAATCATGAGGATATATAGAGCCCCTCAAAACTAACAAGGGTTGTAGAGGGAGTATAATGAGACCAAGAACCTGAGAGTGGTGGTGGTGGTGGTGGCTGATCCTTTGTACTGAAGAGGACCAATGACATCATGATATGCAGCATGTGACTGGCTCAGAAGGCTCTTCCACAGGTTGGGTATAAATAATTCATTTGAATATTTGAGAGAGATGTTTCTAGATTTTCACATCTCACATTTCCTTTATGATACTAAAGAATAGCATCCTCTTTGATGGTATGAATCTGTGCCTGCATCTCCCATGTCTCACAATCAATACTAACATTCTCCAGAGATCTTAAGAGTGTCTTTATACCATTTCTCCAGACTTTTGTGTGAGCACTTGCCTTGTGCTGTTTCTCCATTCAGGCCAATGTCTATTTGGTATTCAAACAACATGGCCAGCCCCTCAGAATTGCACTTTCTGCAGTAGAGTTTGAACGTTTGGCAATTCAGCTCAAGAAAAGGACTTCAGGGTCCAGTACCTTATCTTACCAGGGCATCTGTAGAATCCTCCTAAGACAATTCAAACAGAAGCAATTCCATCTCTTGCATGGTGCTAGTAGACTGTGCAGGTTTCACAAGCAAACCATGAAGTCAGCACAATCTTTTCAGTTGGCGGACACCCTACCCATTTACTGATCTACCCTCTCTTTTACTGATGAAAATATTTAGAGATAACAATTTTCCCCTAAGTATAGCTTTGGCTACATCCCCAAAACATAGGTGTGTTATCTCATCCCTACCAGTCCAGCCATTCTGAAAAGCAATTTGGAACTATATACCAAAAAGTTAAAGAATGACTAGTGATACCTCTACTAGGTCTATACCATAAAGATATCAAAGAAAGAGAGAAGAGACTTAAATATGCAAAAATAGTTTAGCAGCTCTTTTCATGGTGGCAAAGAATTAGAAACTGAGGGGATGCCCATTCAAAGGGGATAGCTAAAGAAATTAGGGGACGTGATGGAATACTATTGGGTATTCATATAATGAAATGATGCAGGGTATGGTTTCAAAGAAAACTGGAAAGACTTAGTTTTTTTTGGGGGGGGTTGCAGGGCAAATGGGGTTAAGTGACTTGCCCAAGGCCACAAAGTTAGGTCATTATGAAGTGTCTGAGGCTGGATTTGAACTCAGGTCCTCCTGACTCCAGGGCCAGTGCTCTATCCACTGCTCCACCTAGCCACCCCAGGAAAGACTTAGTTGCAAAGTGAACCAAGAACCAAGAAAACAATAACAGCAATACCATAATAATAAGCAAGCTTAAAAGATTTAGGAAATCTAACCCATACAAGGATCAACCCCAGTTCCCAAGGGTTCATGATGAAACATGCTGTCTGCATCTAGATAGAAAGCTTAATAAATAATTAATAAATAAATAAATAAATAAAGCAGATTCCAGAACATATTTTTATGAACAGAGTCAATGTGGGAATTGGTTTTCCTTGACGATGAACATTTGTAACAGGTGTTACTGTGGTTTTCATTCTGAACTCATGGGGAGAAGGACATGAGAGAAAGAAAATTAAAAACTGAAAATTACAATTAATTTTTTAAAGAAAGAAAGTCTAGGAAAAGAAGTGGTCCTACCAAATTCCTTGTATGATCCTGATACTTAAGCCAAGGAAAATCAAAAACAGAGAAAGAAAACTCTGGACCAATATCCCTAACGATTGTTGATTTAAAAATTAAATAAAATTTGCAGGGAGGCTAAAGGAAATTATCACAAACATCATACACTAGGACTAAACTGGGCTTATACCAGGAATGTTGGGCTGGTTCAATATTAGGTAAACTATGAACATAATTGACCATATTAATAGCAAGAATAACAAAAACCATGATTATGAGAATGCTTCCATACTTTGAGTGTTCAATTTGCATGTTAATAACCTGTTGAAAAGGTGACTAAGACACTTGATTTTCCTCAAAAATTCTTCCAAAACATTGTTATTCATGCTTTCCTTTAGCACTTGTGTTAAGGGTAGCTAAGTGGCATAGTGGATAGAATGTTGACCTTGGTGATAGGAGGACAAGACTTCGAATATGGCCTCAGACACTTGACTTAGTAGCTGTGTGACCTTGGGCAAGTCACTTAACCTTGGGGCCATCTCCAGTCATCCCGATTCATATCTGACCCGATGGCTCTGGAAGAGAAAGAGAGACTGGGGACTTTGCACAGCTCGTCCCCCTCACTGAAATACAATTCATCTGTTCATCAGGTGGCCTTCTTCGAAAATGAAGGACAAACTTTATTAGCACTTGTGTGAAGAGATCAACAAAGCATAAGACAGAGAGCTACCTTGATGACCAAAAGACTGAAAGAACAGGTCAACTCTCTGATCTAAATTTGTCAGGCTTAACCTGGGCAAGTCAATTAATATCTCGGAGCCCCCTAGTGCTCTCTAAGGCCACAAGGGATAGCCCTTCCTAGAAGCATTTTCAATCACTTTCTATGTACCTTGAAGATAATATGCACTCTTTTATTGAGCCAGGATGACTTGATCCAGCTGTTGTTCCACCCCGAAGCAGATGATCAAAGAATCCTCGAATTGGGAACCGAACAGTGACACTGGTCAATGGCATGCTCTCTTGTTCATTTTTTTAAAACTAGGCATCGGAAGTCTCTCGGAATCGAGGTGCTTCCCTTCTGGCCAGACCTGGACACAGCCTCATAGCCGCTATCCGGAGCCAACATCACCACGAGACATTACCTCTAGGTAAGCCCCCCTCCCCTCAGAGCCCCATGCTGCCTCCTTCCCTCAGGAGACCTGGGGCTTCCTGCAGTCAAGGCAGCACCTCTCTGCCCCACTGCACTCCCCATGTTGCCAACCTCAATGCCCTTCTCTTCATGTCGGTAAAGTCTGGGCCTTGGCTTCTCTCCCCGGGTGGACCCATTAACTTCTCTCTTGGTGACAGTGCCACAGATGCCTTTCCCAAACCAGCCTGCCTCCGAGCAGCATATCATAGGCAGTGGGGGTTCTGGCAGAGGGAGTTGAGGGGGGCGGCTTGGGGCTCCCGAGGGGAGGGACCCACATTACTGCTCTGCTTTCCTGCACTACCTGCAAATGATTGTCTCTGGAATCTTCAAAGACTGGAAAATCATAGTCTGAGACATAGAGGGAATTTGGAGGTCTTCCTGTATAAGCCTTCATTTTAAGTGAAGAAACTGTGTCTCAAATGGATTTCAGTCTCTTGGCCAAAGTCATTCAGGTGCTAAGTGGTGGAGTGGAATTTGAACCCAGGGCCACCTCAGAAGTGCAAACCAGCTCACACCCCACCCAACCCCAATTAGTACCAAAGACCTAATGTGAAATACAAGGGAGGTGGATTCCCTCTCTGTACTGAAGGGTCCACTCCCTCAGCTCTGGTCCTGGCCCACCTTGGTGTAGATTTAACTCAAACCAGACTAATAATAGAATGCTGCCCTGGAGGATGACTACCCTGGTATGGTGCGTTCCACTGATGATCTCATAGCTTCTGCATACATCTGGCCTCATGGCAAGCAGCACTTTTCCTATCATCTGAAAAAATTCTCTGGCCAGTAGATTGAAGTGAGCAAGCCATCTGTGTTCTCTCTCCTGCAGCATATAATGACAAGATTGTCGCCTTCCTCCGCCAGCCAAACATTTTTGAAATGCTGCAAGAGCGCCAGCCAAGCCTGGCCAGGAACCACACACTCAGGTATGGGCCTGTTTGTTTACCTCGGTAGCTCAGGCTCTCCAGGTGGCAATCCTCAGAGCCAACCCACAGTGCCAGCTCCCCATCTGCACCCCTCTCAGTGAATCCCTGATACACGTGGAATGACCCCAAAGTACCATGGGTATGAGTGAGAAATAATCTCAGACAACATCAGTACAACCCCTCATGCCAGCCTAGGCCTCGCTTCCTCAAGGGAAGTGACTGGCCCATGGTCACACAGATAATAGAAATTCAGATCTCTGGCTCCAAAGCCACTGCCATGTGTAGTGTGTTTGTGTGTGTGTGTGTGTGTGTGTGTGTGTGTGTGTGTGACAGAGAGACAGAGAGAGAGAGAGAGAGAGAGAGAGAGAGACAGAGACAGAGACAGAGACAGAGACAGAGACAGAGACAGAGAGATCAAAGCTATTAGAAGCAGAGGAAACTCTGAAGAATCCCCCATCTTTCCTATAATCTTTAGCAGACCTGTCCATACCCCAAATCTGTTGGCAACCAGGGTCAACTAGACATTGAAACCTGAACCTCACAAAAAAGTCTATGAATCTGATCAAGAGAAAGAGAGGGAGGTACTTAGTGGAGACCAGAGATTATAAGGGCAAACATTGCCCAATAGTGACCCAGAAACTTGTTATTACATTGAATTTGTAAAATCTCCCACTAAAGTGTTCTGGGCTTGTGTTGGGCTAATCAGCTACAATTAGATACATCATACCAGAACCCCAACATAGTGATATCATGTGGGTCCTCTTCAAAAGTGAAGGACAGCAACCACCCTTGGAAACTTTTTCTAGCTGCCGGTCCCTCCAAGGTTATCTTCCATAGACTCTGCCTTACTTCACGGGGCTTCCAGATACAAGGAACCACTTCCTAACAATGAGAGCTACCCCAAAGTGGGGTGAGTGGCCTCTGGCAATAGGGGGTTCCCTCTTCCTGAAGGTCTTCAAAAGAAGATGCTGGGTGACAAAAACGATATCAACAATCTATATTTTTAAGAAGGATGGATGACGACTTGTTAGGGATATCATAGAGGGGACTTTTGTTATTCTCCCCTCAGCCCAGAGATTCTGGGATCCTTTCTGGTCCTCAGTTTCATCTTCTTTAAATAAGAGGGCTAGAGCAGCCAACCACCCAGCTCTATGATTTTATGATATTCTTTCATAGATTGAGACCTGGTGCTATGAAAGATGAACCTGATCATGGAGGAACTTTATCAAACCTGACACCACTCTCCCTAGGACAGGAATGGGGCTGGAGAGGGCAGAAGTAGCTTAGTCATCCTAAGAGACAGAATTAAACATTAATAAAATGTTACTCATTTACTAAACCAGAAGTAATCAGATATAGGAAAAGTTCCCTCTATCCTCAAGGTATCCAGGCAGTACAAAAAGCTGATGGTAACCCTTGGATCAGAGGTCTCTCTCTCTCTCTCTCTCTCTCTCTCTCTCTCTCTCTCTCTCTCCCCCTTATAAATTATCCTATTAGAATATGAGCTCCTTAAGAGTACATATTATCTTAAAGGTACATAGAAAGTGATTGAAAATGCTTCTAGGAAGGGCTGCCCAAAAGGCTTCTCCTTTCCCTGCCCCACCTAATTAATCTGATAACTTTATTGGAGGATCCCCGCATGGGCAGCTCTTCTCACAAGCACAGAGGTGTAGACAACCCCCCCCACTTGAGAAGCTTCATGAATAGGCATCATATCCCACAGAAAACTCTCCCCCAGGCCCCAACACGAGGGCTAGGTTTTCTCTTGAACCCTCCCAACACTTTCACTGGTTGTGGCTAAAGCAAAGGAAGTAGAGGGTTTGTCACTTCCACTTTCCACAGTCCCTCTGGCCTCCCTCTGCTCACTCACAAGGATAGCAGCTCCAGAGTAGATCCCTACTTCCCCATCCTTTCAGCTGCTCACTGAGCCCCTCTAAGAGGAGATATCTGGGGTCCCTGCTCCCTATCATGGTCAACACCCCCATTTTTCTCTATCTTCAGGCCCATCTCCTGTAGTCCTCAGGAGCTATCCTGACTCTCTCTGGGTCTTGCCCAGAACCTGATTTCCTCCCTGTAGTAGTCCAGAACTGCCAGTAGGTGGGATCAGTTCTCTTTCCCAGGAGATCAACTGTCTTTGGGTAGAGGGGTCCAGCATCACTGGCCCGGCCAAATGCGTTTGCTGCTCCCATTATACCCTCACACCCGCCTAGAGCCCTCCAGAAAGCAAAATGGACTTCAGCAGAGTGGGCCAGGGGCAGAAACTGTAACAATGAACTTGGCTTTTCCACTTACCACATACGTGACCTGGACTAATCTCTCTCCCTCTTTGAACGCCAGGTTTTTGATCTATAGAATGAAGGGAATGGACGGGATGGTCTCTGAGGTCCCTTCAGTTCTCTGGGATCTTAACTGTTATCTCATATGTCCACTTTTCAGAGGGAAAAGGTGCTTGTTCGAAAGTGAGAGATGCTCTGCAATGCTCCAGCCAATCCTGAGAGACAAGGGGCAGCTTCTGCCTTCTGCCCCTCCTCCCACTTCTTTGCAAGAGGAGGAACCCCAAATAGCATTTCAGACTCTTTTGTGAACGAAATTACTATTTCTGAATTGTATTTTCTGTTCTTTTTTACACTCTGTGACAACAGCAAATACTTCGCTTCCATATTCATAGATAACCTTATCATCTATTAGGTTTCTAGACAAGAAGCATGTTCTTTTGTTTTTTTTGCAAGGCAATGGGGTTAAGTGGCTTGCCCAAGGCCACACAGCTAGGGAATTACTAAGTGTCTAAGTCCAGATTTGAACTCAGGTCCTCCTGACTCCGGGGCCAGTGCTCTATTCACTGTGCCACCTAACCGCCCCCAAGAAGCATTTTTGATCACTTTTGATGTACCTTTAAGATAATATATACTTTTAAGGAGCTCATATTCTAATAGGATAATTTATAAGAAGGAGAGAGAGAGAGAGAGAGAGAGAGAGAGAGAGAGATCAATCTACATATCTACATGCACATAGATGAAAATGTAGTGTTATCAAAATAGAAGACATCAACAAAATGTATTTTGAAATAAATATACATTATGATGGGGAAACAAGAAGACTCCTAAACCCTGGTAGGATGTTTGACATAGAATTGTCTTTGCTAACTAGAAAACACATTGGGTGTGTGACTATGAATGCAGCTGCATTGGGAAGAAGGAGCAAGAGGAGGGATGGATTCATTGACTTGGGCTATGAGACTGAATGCTTCCTTCTGGTGTCTGCCACCACAGGGAGAAGATCCACTATATTCGCACAGAGGGTACCCATGGGCTTGAAAAGCTGTCCTGTGATGCAGATCTAGTCATCCTGCTAAGGTAAGGGCCCATGGATCCTGGACCAGAGCTGATGAATCCACAGGACAGACCCCCTTCCATGGAGCCAGGCTCTAGAGAGGGGACAGGAGACTGAAGTCCAGTCCAAACCCTCCTCTTTCTTTGTTTGGGGCTTTCTCCAAAGCCAAAGTTTAGAAACGACCAAATGACAACATCTGGTGGGAATTTTGTGGGAGCGTTAATTAGTACTTAGCAGTCCTCAGGCTCTGAGATCCTGGTGGGGAAGATTTGGAAATACCCAGGTGTATTCTCCCCTGCCTTGATCAGATGGCGCCCATTAGAGCTCTTGCCTCATATTCTCCATCAGGGCCCAGTGGCCCTTGACAGAGACAGCCCTGTCTTTTCCTTGTTTTTCAGCCTCTTTGAAGAAGAGATCATGTCCTATGTCCCCCTGCAGGCCGCCTTCCACCCCGGCTACAGCTTTTCTCCACGGTGTTCCCCCTGCTCATCACCTCAGAACTCTCCAGGTGAGCTTGAGAGCATCAGCCATTCTGGGAAACTGCACCTCTCCAGATGTTCAACAAAGCTGGGGAATGGGCTAATGAGTTTGTTGGTGGTTCCCCCTTGTGCTAGCATGTAGTGATCTGTGACTGAAGGAGTCCCATCCCTCAGAGAAGCATTATCACCGACAAAGGTTTGTACCCAAAGCTCCCAAACTCCACGGTGAGCAGGGAGACGGTTCCTTACATTTGCCCTGGTCCGACCCTGTCTGGGGATGGGTTCAGCTCTGGGTGTCCTCTTTGAGGAAGAATGCTGTTAAGTAGACCCCACAAGAGAGCAACCAACTTGTGAGGAGACCATTAACCTTGCCACCAATCCAAAAATTCAGGGAAAAAACTGAGAAAACTTTAGCATTGGGAAAGGAAGACTTGGGAGGCCCATGAGGGTGTCCTAGGCATTAATGAGTTTTCATAAAGAAAAGGGATCAGAACTATCTGACTTGGCCCCAGAGAGCAGTGGGGCAGAGTTCAAGGATCAGTATCCTTCTGAACAAGTAAAGTTGGCTCCAGGTTGCTTCTAGACATCATAGGCGCCATGTCCCTGTGGTTCAATTCATCAATCAGCCCACAAGTAAATATTTGTTAAGCAGGCACTGTGTTCTATCCCAAGCTAATGGAGGAAGCCTCTGTTCATAAGGAAACAACAAAAGTATATATAAAAGCATGGACAAAATAAATATCCAATATTTGGGGCAGTTGAAAGGATCAGGAAAGTCTATAGAAATTGATGAGATTTAAAACAGAACAGACAGCCTCATCACAACCCCACAAGAGCTCTGTGACAGGCACTCTTTCTCATTTACAGATAAGGATGCCGAGGCACAGAGGATGTGAGTGATTTGTCTCTGGTGGTATAGCTAGTGCTGGGGACAGAATCGATTTTCTGGGCAGGGACCCTCAGTCCCAGCATGGCTTCTGATGGGGGTTGGCTGGTAGGCAGGGTGGGTAGAAGAGGGGGTGTTTCCAGTGGGTCTGCTCCATCAATTTCAGAATCCACACAATGTATTTATAAGTCAGCCTTTGCATTGTTTCTGTAGGATGAGGCTGCTAACTGAAGCTTGGCTCCATTCCCACACAAAGTTTGGAGTCTGTTCTCAGAGTTTGATTGCAAACATGTCAAGTTCAAGAAGATGCTGGGACATTTGGTTTGAAATGTCCAGTAGGCAACTGGTGATGGAGGCCTGAAGTTTAGGATATGGAGATCTATCTGGATATGTAGGTCTTGAAGTCATTACATAGAGATGATAATTAAACCCACGAGAGCTGAACAGGCCACCGGAATAGTGAGTGGAGAGAGGATTAGCCGTCTAGGATGGAGTCTTGGGTGACACCTCTAATTAAGAGATTTTGTTAAATGATGACCCAGCAAAGGAGACTGAGAAGGTGTAGTCAGATGTAGGAGGCGAATGAGAAACAAGTTGTATTAAGAAAGCTCAGAGAAGAAGGTGGGGGGGGCAGTGGATAGAGCACCAGTTCTGGAACTGGGAGGACCTGAATTCAGATCTGACCTAATAATCCGACTTAATAATTATCTATCTGTATGACCTTGGGAAGTCACTTAATCTCATTGCCTAGAAGGAGGAGGAGGAAGAGGAGGAGGAGGAGGAGGAGGAGAAGGAATAAGAAAGAAGGAGGAGAAGGAAGGAAGGAAGGAGGAGAAGAAGGAATAGGAGGAGGAGGAGAAGAAAGATGGGCAAAGGCATCTAATGTAAGAGACAGGTTGGGGGCAGCTAAGTGGTACAGTGGATAGAGTACTGGCCTCGGAGTCAGAAGTACCTGAGTTCAAATCTGGCCTCAGACACTTAATAATTACCTAGGTGTGTGACCTTGGGCAAGCCACTTAACCCCATTGCCTTGCAAAAACCAGAGAGAGAGAGACAGACAGACAGACACAGACAGAAGACAGACAGAGAAGTTGAAAAGGAAGAAGTCATTTCCATTGTGTAGTTCACTAGAACTGACAAGATTTGTAGATTTGCACTATAACCATTTTCCTCTTTGAATTTTTGTAGAAAAGGTGTATTTATATCTCTTCTCACATTACTTTCATTTCTTTTTTTAATATTTTTAGAGCCACTATTTATTTTTAAATTTTGAGTTCTCAATTCTTTCCCTTTTCCAACCCTTCTCTCCCACATTGAGAAAGCAAGCAATATGCTATCAATTATACATGTGAAATTTTGCAAAATATATTTGCTTATTAGCCATGTTACAAAAAAGCAAGAAAAATAAACAAATTTTTCAAATTATGCTTCATTTGCACGCAGAATTCACCAGTTCTCTCTCTAGAGGTGGCTAATCTTTTCTATAATGAGTCCTCCAGAATGGTCATGGATTACTGTAACAATCAGAGTAGCTAAGTGATTCATAGTTGATTATGAAGACAATATCGTTACTATGTACAATGGTCTTCTGGTTCCACTCACTTCACTTTGCATCAGTTCATACAAGTCTTCCCTGGTTTTTCTGAAACTGTCCTGCTCATCATTTCTCAATCACTCTCATTTCTTAAATGCCCTCTCTCCTTGCCAAGGTATGCATATATAGGGAGTATACACCCCCCCCCCCCAGTAGTCAACCACCTTTGCAGAGAAGAGAGAGTGATACATTTTTTTACCTCTTTCCCAGGACCAAGCTCAGCCTCTCTGATTACAAACCAGTCAGCTTCAGGGTTTTCTTCTTTGTGGTTATGTGACTGTAATCACCGTGTAGATTGTTTTCCTACTTCTGTATGTTTAACTCCAGAATCATTCCTAAGAGTCTTCTCAGCCGGTGGTACAGTGTACACAACTTGCTAATGGAGTGAGGAAGGTTTGGATTGAAACCCAGCCTCAAATGGTTCCTCGCTGTATGATCCTGGGTTGTTAAAAGAATAAAATGAGATAATATGTGTTTTAAAAAGTTCAAAAATGGGGCGGCTAGGTGGCACAGTGGATAAAGCACCGGCCTTAGAGTCAGGAGTACCTGGGTTCAAATCTGGTCTCAGACATTTAATCATTCCCTAGCTGTGTGGCCTTGGGCAAGCCACTTAACCCCATTTGCCTTGCAAAGACCTAAAAAATAAAAATAAAAAAATAAAAAGTTCAAAAATGAAAGTGCTGTATAATTACTTGGTATTATTTTTCTTGTGCATCTCTGAATTCTTTATAGATGTCCTTGCTTACTTTCCCTTGAATGTGAACATTGTAATTACAACTTTGTAAGATATTTCCTGGGTGAGGTTTTCCCCTGTTCTCATTCATTTTTCCATTTTAGTCCAGTGCCATTAACTGTTCGTCCAGAAGTCAGAAGGTGAGGGCAGTTCATGTTTTCAGCTTATACTTCTTTTATGTATGATGAAGAGAGTCATGAAATCTAGATGTGCAAGGAGCCCCTGAGGCCTCTAGCCTAACCCCTCCCCCAAAGAAACCCCTACATCCCATCCATGGCCACAGCCTAACCAGGCTATGTCACCAACCTATTGCCTCCCACAGTGGGTTATTCCAAGGCTGGATAATTCTATTGTTTGGGAAGTTTTCTCATCCTTAAGCCTAAATAGACCTTTCTGTGAAACCCATTTCTTCTGAATCTACCTTCTGATACCAACAAGATGAATGGCTGTACCTATGGCAAACCTGTAATTCCTTCCTTTTCCAACTGAACCAACCTCCTCCCAATGATCGACATCTCCCCTCTCTGCAGAGAAGTCAGGAAAATGAATGAGGAATGATGTCTGCAACAGCAGGCATAGTCACTGTTTTACTAGGCTTCTTTGTTAGACAGAAGCATTCTACAGAGAATGACTATGGTCTAAAAAAGTACCTAAATAATATTTTAAAGTCTTTTCCCTCAAAAAACTATTTTAAAGATTCTTGGTTTTGTCTCATAGGCTTGCAGAGAGCCAGTGTGAGAGCACCCTCACCCTATAGGAGAGACTTTGAAGCCAAGCTCAGAAATTTTTACCGAAAACTTGAAGCCAAAGGATTTGGGCAGGGTCCAGGGAAAATAAAGTGAGTATCTGAATGCTGCCATCCGCCTCCATTGGCAAGCTCTGCAGACCTTGCCGATAATTCAAATTTTCAATTCAATAATATTGATCAAGTGCCTGCTATGGGTCAGCACTATGCTAAGTGCTCAGGATAAAATAGGAACCAAACAGTTTCTGCCCTTCCAGGGACTCACACTTTATTGGGGGCAAGACAACACGGAGGCTAGAAAGTGGGAGAGAAACAGGGCCCCAGGGTATTCAGTAAGCACTTAATAAATGCTTTTTGACTTGATTTGAAGACAGGGGAGGGAGACAGAGAAGATAGAAGCCTGGAGGTTCTCTATTAACCTGTAGGTAGGTGCTCTGCCTCCAAGGGCTCCACCATGCTGCTTCTGTATCTTTACTAGGCTCATTATACGACGGGACCACTTGCTGGAAGGAACCTTCAACCAAGTGATGGCCTATTCCCGTAAAGAACTCCAGCGGAACAAGCTCTACATCACATTTGTGGGAGAGGAGGGGTAGGATGCCAGCCACTTTGTCCTGAAACCCAGCATGGGAGGCAGAAGAGGGCCGAGGGACCCTCAAGAGAACAGGCAGTTGAAGTGGGAGCAGCTCAGGATGGCTCTGAGGCTTTGCCCCAACTCAGGGCAGAGTACTTTGAGGGTTTGTTTTAGCATATCTGTCCTTGGGCTCTTCAGGCAGAAACCAGGGGTACCCAGTCTGAAAAGGTATCATGTAACTATGTATCTATTGGCAAGGATCAACCAAGTTTAATTCTGTAGGCTCACCACAAAGAAGTTAACCATTGGGCACTTGACTTATTTAGCTGCCCACTATGACAATGCAAGGCTGCCATCCATCAGGAAAAGGAGGGCCCACCCTGAGGAAAACATGGATACTTTTGGAGAATATAGGTTTTCAAAATCCCATGTTCCTCTTTGGCATCTTCAGGCTCTAAGAAAGTGACTGTCAAGGTTGAGGAGCCATCTCCTCCTCTGCCCATCCAGTGTAGGTAACTCTGCCTACTGCTGGAGCCCTCCAAGGCATGCTAAATGATAATGCACCCCTCCACAAAGGGACCAAGGTTATAGTTGCCATGCACTCTGCCCTCAGAAATCAGAAAAGCAAAAATGATAGCCCCAGACCTTGAGAAATTCGGCTTTCAGTGTGAGCCAAGAGAATGACCCACCCTCTGCTTTTGTTCCAGCCTGGACTACAGTGGACCCTCGAGAGAGTTCTTCTTCCTTCTATCTCAGGAGCTCTTCAACCCATATTACGGCCTCTTCGAGTATTCTGCTAATGACACGTATACAGTCCAGATCAGTCCCATGTCTGCCTTTGTGGAAAATCATCTTGAATGGTACAGTCTTCCTCTTGCTGCCCCTTTTGTGTTTACATATCATTTGGGTGGGGATGGAGGGAGTGAGAAACCAGTTGTGTGGGGGCTATTGGGAGGATGAGCCCTGAAGCCAACATTATGGAGGGTTCAGGGTCAGGGAGAGCAATGTCGGGTGAGATAAGCAGTCTTCCTGAAGGATCTGAAAGCAAAGCTGGCAGGGGTGGGATAACTATGTCCAAGCAATGGCATGGGCCGCTATGGGAGGAGGGAGACAGCCTGTTCTTCCTGACCCCGAGACAGAACTCAAAGTTGTTGTAGGGGAGCTTTGGGCTTTGGTGCCATGGAAAATGTTGTTTTTACATTCATTCTATAGCAATATAGATAGATAGCATAGATTGTTCCTTCAGCAAGACTATAAGATCACTGAGGTCAGGGATTGTCGCTCTCTTACCTGTGTGCCCTTGGGGTCTAGTCCAGTGTTTGTCATACAGTAGGCACTTAATAAATACTTGATTGCTGTGGGACAGCGTGGGTTTGTCCCTCCTCTGACGTCTCAGGTGGAGGCTGAATGACCACTTGTCAGATACATAATGGTAGGAAGCTCTTTTGGGATTAGCCTGGAAGAGAAGGTTGCTGCGGTCCCTTCCACCTCTCAGATTCTGTGACCTTCGTCTACTGGAGGAGACAGGTTTTCCCCATAGAATGGCACCCCTGGGAACATGTGAACAACTGGAAACAGATATGGTATAAATTAAGGTTCTGAGTTTTGAGGGGGAGAAGAAGGGAGGATAGTGTTAGATAAACTACAGAATGTGGACATCCCAGACTCACCCGGCAAGGATCTGATGGGTATGTGGGCTGTGGGAATTCCTCCCTGCCCTACTTCCTCCATAGACACCCCACTTTCTTAGTTATTCCATGGGATTTTAGGGGCTAATTCCCCTAAGAAAATTCAGCCCAAGGTTTCAAATAGCCAGGATGAAGTCTGATTTCTACTGGGGTTGGGCAAACCTTCCATTTCTCTCTTAAGATATGTGTATTGTTGTTCAAGACTTTTTTTTTATTTAAGGCAGTGGGGTTAAGTGACTTCCTCAAGGTCACACAGCTAGGCAATTATTAAGTGTCTGAGGCCGGATTTGAACTCAGGTCCTCCTGACTCCAGGGAGGATGCTGTATCCACTGCACCACTTAGCTGCCCCATTCAAGACATTTTCTGATAGAACTGGGGGTTCTGGAGAGAAGTTATAATTGAACATCCTGTTCTAAAAGATTGGAGAGCACAGTGGATTGAAAGCACCAAGGAATGGGTTCCTCCAGGTTCTCTCTGTGAGTAAGTCTCCCAAGGAACTTCCCAGTGAGAGAAAGCCCGGGAACAGAGACCTACAGAGAGCTCAGAGAGACTAACTGAGAAAAGAACTCCCCTGGCCTGTGCCAGGGGAGATTGGGCAGCAACACCCAAGTCAGGGTCTGGAGGGATCCCTGGTCTCCCTCAGTGTCACCAAAGACTCTACAATGTTCAGTTTCTGGAAAGGAAAAGAAATTGGGTCTTTGGAGATAAGTGGTTTCTGCTCCCAACCAATTGTTGGTCCTACAAGGACCACTTGCTTTGGATCAGGTCACTGAAAGCAGAACTAGAAAGAAAGCATCATCTCGTGTCAGTGTTTGTTCTGTAGCATGAGCATGTTTGAAGGGCTGAATTGAGAGGAACGGCCCTCTTACAAGAATAAGGGAAGAAGAAATTCCTTTTGGTCGGTCAGGCTGACTGGCTCTCAAGTCCTGCCAACTCTAGATTTGTGTTCTCTATCTAAACTGAGTTCAAGGTCTCAATTAGCTTGAAAGAAATTCTGCTTGCAGCGTGTCCACAGAAAGCTCCAGTAGACTTTCTGGGCCAGGTGCACAGATGATGCTAATCCCCCCACTACCACCCCCAACAGCTCCTGTGATAATACAGGCAGTACATAAAGTGCTGTCATCTCCCTGGAGGCTCTAATATGATGCCAAGTCTCCTTATGGATTCCTCAGACTGGAACTTGGGATGAGGCAGAGGTGGGAGTAAAGGGAGAAACAGCCCCCACAGCCTCCAGCACACTTAGCAGAAGCTGCCTCTGAGAAACCAGAGTCTTGGGGATGGTCTGATGGGCATCCTTGTAGTTTGGGTAGTTCCTGTGTTGAGATCCCAGTGGAAGGAGAATGGTGACTCTTTGGGCCCTTTCAAATGAAGAGGAGGAAAAATGGTTATTTCAAGCTCTCTGTCCTGAGTGATCCCAAAGGAATGGAAGAAGCTTTGATTGTCACCTATCCAAGAACCTGTCATGGGAGGCAGAGTAGTGCCATGGAATGAGTCCTGGGCATTAGAGCCCTGGGTTCAAATCTTATCTTTAAAACTGTGCTGGAGAGGCAGCTAGGTGGTACAGTGGATAGAGAATGGCCCTGGAGTCAGGAGGACCTGAGTTCAAATCTGACCTTGGACACTTAATAATTACCTAGCTTAGTCACTTAACCCCATTGCCTTGCAAGAAAAGAAAAGAGAAGAGAAGAGAAGAGAAAAGGAAAAGAAAAGAAAAGAAAAGAAAAGAAAAGAAAAGAAAAGAAAAGAAAAGAAAAGAAAAGAAAAGAAAAGAAAAGAGAGAAAGAAAAGAAAAAACTGTGCTGGAGACAAGACAAAGACAAAAGTGAAGTCATCCCTGCCTTGAAAGGGCTAATATCCTATTTATCTCATGCACATAGATAGATAAATACAAAACACAGACTATGGACAAATTGATGAAACTTTCCAAGTCTCAGTTTCCTCATTTATAAAATGGAAATGACCATTCACTATTCTCACAGAAGCTCCCATTGATGTTGTGCTTTAGATTTTGCAAACTGTTCTCTCTCTCTCTCTCTCTCTCTCTCTCTCTCTCTCTCTCTCTGTGTGTGTGTGTGTGTGTGTGAAGAAACTGAGACTCAGAAATGAAGTGACTTGTCTAGGGTCATATAGTTCAGTCAGTACCTATCTAAGGAAATACTAAATCCCTGACTGTCCAAAGGCTGCCCCTCCTAGTGCCCACTCCACGGGGCTGCTGGAAGGGAGATGGCATGATATAGGAGGGGAAAGAATTCTAACCTCGGAGTTGGGGACCCTGGTTTGGCACTGTTGCTTAGCCCCTCACACCCTGTTAAGGAACCTCTGTTTTCCCATCTTTAAGATGAATTTGGGGGTCAGCCAAGAGCACTGCTGGGGTCCTGTCTAGTCTTATGTGAAAAGGGATTCAGAAATGGGGGTGAATGCAGGAACCTTCCTCCTGTCCTCCCAATCAGTGGGGAGGAGGACAGGGCACATGAGTCCTTCTGCTGATGAGGGACAAGCCCAGACAAAGCTAGGAGGCTTCTCCCATGGAGAGCCCCCCACCCCACCCCAGGCAGGGGAGGGAGGGAGCTGGGAGGGGCCCCTGCCACCACTGAAGGGAGACTTGGCCCAACCACCTAGGTCAGTTTACCAAGCCAGTGGCTGGGAGCTGGAGCCCAGCAAAGGCCTCCAGGCACTGGGTGGGTCTGGCCAGGAGAACTTTGTCAGAGGGAGAATCCCAAGAATGTTGTCCGACCAGCAGAGCTGGAATGTGAGCTTGTGGGAGCCTGGAGGCTGCTCCCAGGAGGCAGGGGCAAACAACAGGAATCCTGAGTCTTGTCTTTTGGCCCATTGGAAGGCACTCCAGTGCAGAGCAACAGAAGTTTGGGAACCTACAGCTCTAGAGGTGGGGAACTGGAGGGGACCTAAATAGCCAGAGAGTTCAATTCCTCGTTTTTACAGAGGCGGGATTGGAACTCAGCTCTTCCTGACTCAAAATCCTAGGCTCTGTTGTCTGGGATCCTATTTGGGCTACCAGAGTCCTGAGGGAGGCAGAACCAGATTAAAATGTCATTGGGAAATAGTTAACAAAAATGAATCCATCTACAATCAAACATAGATACCATTACACTTTAAGATTGAGTCCATAGACAAGCTGCAGGGCTCTTTCTGGACAGATCCCTGGTCCTGTGAACCTGAGCCAGGTTGCCCCTCACTCAAGAGAAGGTCCCCTCTCAAAGTGGTTCAAGGCTCTTGACATTGTCCACATTAACCCAATGGGACTCTATGGGAGAGTTTTTAAACTTCAGCCTAATGGGAAACCATCTAGGGATGACTTGGCCGGAAGAAAAGGAGACTTTCCCAAGACCCAGTGATAGCCTTAGGGTATTGGAAAGACTGTCAGATGAGAGGGGAATGAGCTTTGTCCAATTTGGCCCTAGGGAGCAGAACAGGGAATGATAAATGGAACTTTTCAAGGAGGAGATTTGGGGATTGAATAGAAGGAAAAATTTCCTAATGGCTAGAGGGGGATTAATTCATATCATCAACATCACAGAAGATATTTTTATCATAACTTTCTAATAGTGCCATAACATTCCACTGGGAAAAGACCATTGGGTTCAGTGGCCAGGGCATCTCATTGTTTGATCTTTACCTTCCTAAAATGAAAATGGTCTTTTCCCAGTGGAATATTATGGTGCCCTTGGCAAATGGAATATCAGAAGCTTCAGTCTTAGCATCCTATTTTGTCCTGTTCTGCTGATAATGGTGCCAAATCTAGGAAAGACTCATCAGGAATTCAAGAAATTCCTGCTTTCACATCAAACCCAAGTCTTCCTCCAACTCCTTGAGGACTTATTTCAAGGAGCTTGGACAGCTGGGCTTTCCCTATCCTGAATGAACCCCCCAAAGCAATCTCTCAGTCCAAGGGAGATAAAAAGAATGCAGAATGTTTGACATTTAGGAGATTCTTTAGTATCTGACAGTGGGTGCCATATTTGGTTTGGTTAGGTGCATGTTCTGTGAGTTATCTACAACAGCCAAAGTGGTCAAAGGTTTCTGAGTGGTCTGTTTGTATGGAGTGGCCATTTGTACTTCATCAGAATTAGAGAGGGATATTTCTCTAAGAAGTCTCAGTGGTGATACTGGATTTCTCCTCTTTGAAGTCCTGTGACTCTGTTCCTTTGATGTGGTCAGCAACAAACTCTAGGATCATCAGCACCTTGTGGTGGATGGAAGAAGCCAAGAGGCTAAGATTTGCTCCAAGCTTTGACCTCCCTCCCCACTGACCAAGAGGGCTTTGGGGGAGGATACCATTGTCCTAAGATTTTCATCATATAGTTGGAATCACAGCAGAGAAAGTCAACTGTGCCACCCTCACCCCACCCCATCCAAGGGTCATTTTTAGGTTAAAAGAAAAGGCAAAAGTCATCCAGAACTAGAAGATATCTAGTCTCATTATTCATTTTACAGAGACCAGATTCAAACTCAATTGAGTGCTATAATAATTGTACTACACAGTCATCTCTACAAAGAACAGAGCTCTGTTGGGTATTTCCCCCCCCCCCCGAAAATCTCTACATTATCTTAATCATTCAAAGACCCAGGACTTCCATGGTGTGCATGATCCTTTCACCCATGAGATCATCATCATCATCTCTACATTTCTGTAGACAGTCTTCATGGTTGCAGAAGCTAAAATAGCTCATTGGGCTCATTGGTAATGGGCAAGTTTCACCTCAGACTGGTCCCAGCCTAGCCCAAGGCCATTGCTGGACATCTGCCTAAAGGCTACCATTTGGTCAGCCCTTGGATCCCAGTCCTCCAACCATGGAGAGCCCAGATCACCCCATGCCACAATGAGGTACCCAAGAAGAACCTTGGCCAATGAGCCAAGGAAAGACATCCTCAGCCTCAGCAGGGAAACCAACTGCTGTGACTTCCTACAGATGTGGCAAACACCAGCCCTAACTGAACCTCACTTTCCTCAACGGTAAAATAAAGACAGCTCACCAAAGTAGCTTCAAAGGTCCTTCCTGGTCATAACTATTTCTCTGATCACATCAACTCTGCTAAGTTTCAATGACCCCGATAGTAATGAAGATAGCAATGATTGTCCCACCCAAAACATGATGGATATTAAATGTTTGTGAATCGTGACTCTCATAAATACATCTATTAATAATCAACATCATTAATAATCAACATCAAGGCCTCAAGGAAACCCCAGGCATCCTTTGGTGGCTCCAAGGGGAGATTCTCTGATGCCTTGGACTTTAGTGAGGTTGCTTCCTTTTGTATCCACACAACCGATGTAACAGATGCTCCAGATTCCCTTGGGGGACAACAAGCCTTTCTGGCTAAAGGGAAAGGTAGTCAAGGGACAACAGATAGCTGAGACATTGTACCCCTAGCAAAACTAGTTTGTGAGCACAATCTATTTGGACCCAGTGACACTAGACATGAAGTAAAGACAGCCCTAGACTTGGAGACATAGGGCTTGAGTTCAAATCCTGTCCCAGACCTATACAAGCTCTATGATCTTGATCTTGGACAAGTCTCAGCTTCCCTCTCTGTAAAATGAGGCTAGATTCTATGTGCTTTGGGTTCCCTTCCAGCTCATGGTCTGGCGAGGAGGTAACTCGCCCTTAAGTGATTCCAGTGGGCAAGTAGGATTTATTTTCTCCAGTTAAAAACCTGGGCTGGGCTGCCATAAACTGAATAGAACCAATGAACAAAATCTAAGCATCTGCCTTGTTTTGGTCATTTCCAAAAAAAGCATAAAGCCCTTAGAAAATATTATTGTAAACCAAGCCTCTGTTTTCCAGAATGGGAATAGGCTTGCGTCTATAATGCCTTCATACAATCTTATTGAAGAAGAGAAGACTTAATGTTGAAATTAGGTTTAAATGTCAGACACTTCTCCAGAGGTACAAAGTAGACTGGAATGGAGGCACCATCTGCCCTGTGGCCCATTTGGAGAAAAGACTAGTTTTCAGGCTTGAGGTTATAGAGAATCCCTATCCTACACATCTCTAATTGGTTAAAAAAGATAGAGATAGAGATAGAGATAGAAAGAGAGAGAGAGAGAGAGAGAGAGAGAGAGAGAGAGAGAGAGAGAGAGAGAGAGAGAGAGAGAGAGACCACCAGAGCTCAGGAAACTTGTTTAAAAATTATCTGCAAAGTTGGCCTTTCTTGTTTCTGGAGGTTTCTTTTAATAGCTGTTTTCCAGTCCTTTGTTTTGCTCCCTGTGGAGTCTCAAATCCACAACTATTCAAAATTCAAAACCATTTTTCAACTATCCGCCAGTGTCCAAACACCACATCAGCCCTCCTTCTGGGTCATCACAACCAGTTTTCTGTCTGGCTTCTAGTGTGCCGGCTCCAATGGGTACCTCCAACGTGGAGCCTCCAAGGCTTCTGTTGAATCACCACAGGTGATGATGACTTTATCTCCAGAAACATCCCTGTCCCTTTCAATTTCTTGCTTGACTTACTTTAAAACTTTCCAAACAAACTACTTTGGTGGTATTAAAAAAAAAAGAAAAGCAACCTCTCCTTGGCAGATGCCCCCTGCCATCCTAGAATAAACAATGCAACTGTTTTGTTACATGACAGAGGATGCATGTGGACTTTGTTCCAGATCAATACTGAAAATGACAAGGCTGAGCCTTTGGGTGCATGGGGAGAATGTGCCTCAACTTCTAACCAGTGACTCATGGGGCAAAAGCCTGGGTTCACTGGCTGAATCAGAACCAGCCTTGTCCTCTTAGCTGAAATGGGCTCAGCCTCTGGCCTGGCAGCCTTGGATCTGACCTCCCTCAGTGGATCTTCCATGGATTCTCCCATGTTTATCCACAAGTCCCCATTAGACTGTGCACTCTCTGAAGTCAGGAGCTGTCTTGTGCCCATCACTGGATCTCCAGCACTTGGCACAGTTGCCAGTGCCAGCAGACATTTGATGGATATGGGCTGGCTGGCTGCCTCAGAAGACTCCGGGCAGCCTTTGGGCAAAGACAAGCAGTGGAATAGGAATGACATGCCCACTGGGCAGAGAGTGCATAGCACTATTTGTTAGCACAGAACCTTGAATGGTGCCACTCTGGGTGTGCCCCAGGAGTTGTCTGCCATTGGACTATAATTCTCATGGAGCAAAACTGGAGGTGCCTCAGGGCACCCATATGGGCAGTCTCCCAAATGGCACATCTCTATGCATTCTTCTGAAGGCACAGGCACAGTGGGGCAGAGTTCAAGCACCCCTGACTCTGCAGGGAGGAGTTCTGAACTCTGGCGCAGAGGCCCAGATTTTGAACAGGAAGGAAGCTCCAGGGCCATATCCAGCCCTTCTTCTGAGAGATCCAGGGATCAGAGACTCAGAGAAAAGGGTGAGTGACTCACCGCAGTCCACACAGAGCCCTCAAATCTACAGTTTTTATCACCTTCATTTCTGGCTGAACCCTGTGATCTGGAACATGTGACCACCAGAACAAAGCAACTAGAAGTTGGGGCCAGATAGGTCTCCACCAGCTGCGCCATTCAGCAAGTGACTGCGATCCTCACACACTGTCCCTTCCAGACTATTTCTATCTGGGCTAACTCCTGGAAGAACCGCCTCCTACCTGTGTGACATATTAGGCAAGCCAACAACCTCTCTGTTCCTTCAGTTATAAATAGCAGGGTCCAGTCCAGGCTCTTGGTCCATGATCATTCACATATCTAGAGCTGAAGGGGACCTCAGACACTTAACTCCAGTAACAGTCTAGGAAACTGAGACAGAAGGAAGAGGTCATACAAGGGGTGAGATCCAGAGGCAAGATTTGAAGACCTCAGAGTTAATATTTTCTCCTGTACCTTGCTGGCTTCTCTTTCATTTCCTTGAACAAGGCCCCTCTAAACCCAGGAACATTTGGGAGCTTCAACTCAGTTGGGTTAAGGTGACCTCATGCCAGATAGCCCTCCAGATCTTTTTCTAGGGTCTTCTTAGTGCAAAGATCCCACCCAGAGCCCTGCCTTAGATCCCTCTTTCCATTTTCCTTTAGAAAAATATTGAACTGATCTCTGCAATTAAATAGTCAAGAGTTTGCTGAGTGACATTTGATGTCTTAAAAATGTCCAGACCCATGACTTGTACAGAGAGCTGTCCCTGAGGTCAGATGAATGTTACTCCCAAAAGCTGGGCCTTTTTTTCAAAAATGGGAATGACTATTTGAGTACTGAAGGCCGGTGAAGTTGCATGGCCTCTTGGGTTCTGGGGTTTCCTTTGCCCCACCTCTGATGCCATGAATGCAATCACCTTTGGACCCTGTGATGTAGGGGTGTAGCCCCATGTCTTCCCAAGGCTGGTGGGGAGGGGTTCAAGAAAGAACTGGACTGTGTGACCTCTGGGGTCCCTTCCTCTTCTGAGATCCTAATTCTAGGATCTAAACTCCCCTCAAAAGGAGGAAGATCCTAGGTCCAGACATTGCCTCATTTTTGCATTGAGTTTAATTAGAGTCAGGACTTGGGGGTGGGAAGCTTCCATTCTGCTCCCCTCACTGCCCCCTCAACTGCTGCATGGCCACAGTGAATGGCAGCTACCTCTCAGCTCTAAATGGTTGGATCTATAAGAAAAGAAGCCTGAGGAATATGGAACTCTTAGATTAAGTCTTTTCTGTGGTAAGTGAATGAAGATGACTGGGGGGGGGGCAGCCTCAATCAGGGTCAGGAGAGTCTGAGGAAGCAGACAAGAGACAGGAGGAGGAGCCCCAGGAGGTGGTCATTCACTGTGTCTCTGAAGGTAGAGGAAGCAGACAAAGGGGAGAGGGACTTGGAGAAGGGGCTGCACCAGCCTTGGAGTCAGGAAGATCTGAGTTCAGATCCAGCCTCAGACACTTAATAATGACCTAGCTGTGTGACCTTGGGCAAGTCACTTAACCCCATTGCCTTGCCAAAAAAGGGGGGAGGGCTACTCGCAGAGTCGAAGCCCATGGAGAGCTTTGTTGTCATCCTTGGATGACAAAGATGGAGAGGGGCATTAGATGTGATGAGCCTATCCCTGGTGGCCTTTGAAAGGTTTTAGGAGAATGAGAAGGGGTGTGATAGACATTGTTGGTGAAAGTCAGGCATGAGTTCTCAGCCTGCTTCCAACTCTGAGAGCCTGGGATTTGACCCCCAGTTGTCAAAGGCAGCAAGAGATCAGATGGAGATGACCTTCTTGTTGGCTGGGTAGAAATGCCTGAGTAATCCTATGGAAATACAAGCAAGTCAGATGGACCTGAGATAAAATCCAGTCCTGAGCAACCTCACCCCCCACTCAGGTCTCCTTTCATCCCCAGGGGAGCAGCCAATTAAGGCCTGGAAGAGCTGGGGCTGTCTGCCCTCCAGGCAAGATGGGTGGACTGCTAAGGAGGATGGGCTCCTCCTAAACAATCCGAGGTTCCAGTCTGTAATTTGTCTGGCCCTGAGACCCAGCCAGCAACTGCAACCACAGAAACAGAGATCTGCCAAAGCCAGGCAAGGAGATGGGGGGAAGGGTCCCAGGAGATCCCTGGGTCTCATCTTGGCAGCCCTGGCTGTCTCCCTGGAAGATTCTGCCATTAGGAAGCCTTCTAAGTTCAACTCAACTGATCTTTTTGAAGCATGTTCTCTGGGCAGGGAGCTTCTCTCTCCTGCCTCTCCAGTCCAGCCAAAGGGAATCAACCTCCAGTTCTCCAGGTCCACTCTCCAGGCAGTCTCCTCCTTGGCTCATCACAAAGGCTGGTGTCTCCCTGGTCTTCCCCTCATCTCCATCTTCTGGTGACATCTTCCTCCAAGGTCTGGGATAGGGAAGCAAGAGGGTGGCCCTAGAACAAGGTTGGGATGAGAGGTCAGACAGAACCTGAATTAGATCCTTCTGGAGACACTTAGCACCTGTTCCAACTTGGCCGAGCACAAGAAGGAGCTGGCCATCAATGTAGAGATGAGAATGTTACAGCAAGCAGAGTCACTGGCCCTTCTAATTCAACCCAACTCAATAAACGAATGGTGCCAGAAACTGTCCTGAGAGCAGGGGAGACAGAGAGGCAAAAGACAGACCCTGCCCTCAAGGAGCTTAAGCTGTAATAGCAGAGTTGTTCAGTCCTTTCAGTTGAGTCTGACTCTTCATGGCCCCATTGGGGATTTTCTTGGCAAAGATACTGGAGGAGTTTGCTATTTCCTTCTCCAGCTCATTTTGAAAATGAGGAAACTGAGGCAAACACAGTTAAATGACTTGCTCAGGGTAACACAGCTAGAAAGAGCCAGAGGTGGAAAGGGTAGTTTCAACTGAAGGATGAGATCAGATGCAGGATTGCAGAAGTATGAAAAGTTCATGAGATGGGAGGTACAATCAGGAAAGGGAAGAATTAAGGGATGACATCCTGAAAGGATGGCAGGGTGTCGGTAAGATCCTCAGAGCTCACTGGTAAAGCTCACATTATCTATGTAGTTTGGGTTTCCAGAAAGAGATCTGTTCTAGGGGTAATTTTTCAAGTGACTATTCTCAAAAGCCCCTATCAGCATGCTCACTCTCCATCAGCCTCCTGAGTAGACTCTATTCTTTAGCAAAAACATTTACTCAAATGGCAGAGCAAGGACAATGGTTACAAGGCATTTCTCCTAAGACTCAGGGGCACATGCCCCCCCCCTCTAAACACATCAGGAGCCCAGGAGAGGAAGAATGGGCACAAACTCAAACTCCAATGGCAGGAAATGACTCCCAAGTCAAATCCCCAGGGTCTCAAAGTCCTTTCTGTCTCCAGAGGGTCCTCCTGTTCAGCTTGGCTTGCCAGCCACTCAGTAAGCATTTACAAAGTGGCTACTAAGTGCCAGGCCCTTGTAGGCACTTCCAGGCTCAGACATTTACTAGCTGTGTGACTCTGGACAAGTCACCTCACTCTGTTTGCCTCAATTTTCTCATTTGTAAAATGAACTGAAGAGAGAAATGGCAAACCATTCTAGTATCTTTGTCAAGAAAAAAATCCCAAATGGAGCCCCAAAGAATCAATCACAGCAACTGTGGTGAATGAAGGTTGGGTTGGAGTGGGGAGAGACATAAGTCAAGCAGATCTACCTTCAAGTCCTGAGTCTCCAAGTCTTCCACTGGAATTCATTGAGTAGGGGATAACATGGTTGGACTTGAGATTTATGAAGACCTCTTTGTAGACTAGGGGAAAGAAGGGCCAATCAGCAGATGGGCTGGTGGCTCCTCATTATGATATTTCTTGACTGTTGGACTTTGAAGGCACCCCTCTGAGATGGGTCTGGACTCACTCTTCAATGGGCAGCCATAGTCCTTTTCTACCTCCAATCACAGGCTAGGTTGGAATCTCCTGGGCTCTGCTCAGAGAGTAAACAGGATTTTCAGTTTTGGACAATTCTTCATCACTTAAGCAGTCCCTAATACTCAGAGTTCCTCAGGTCTTTTTAGTTTGGTTCAATCCTCTTCACCATCCATGAAGATGGGTGAATGAAGTCTATCCCCTAGGACATAGTCTTAGGCTTGTTGGACTCCTCATGGAGTCCAATTTAAGTTTTCCAGACTCTCCCCTTTCCATCTGCAGGCCTTTCACAGTCCCAACTCATGTTCTCATTAAGACTTTCAGGTTTGTTGAAGTCTCATTAGGGTTCCCCTCTTAGATCAAGCAATGGAGAGATTGGGACCTATTTTGACCAGTAGGAAAGGAGCTAGTTGATAGGGAAAGATTATAGATTTGACATGGGAAGGGAGAGAAAATGAGGAAGGGGATGGGATAAAGGGTACATTGGAGCACTGACTTTGGCAAGCAAAGGGACTCTCTTTGTCAGAGACTGGGGTGGGGGGGAGTGACCAAAGATGTCAAATGGTCTTAAGTTGAAGAAGATGGATGAGGAAGGAGCTTATGGGATGACCTCCATTTTTTCCAGTAAAATAAGAGACAGGATGGAGGATGCATTTCAGGAAGAAAGAGAATGTTTGGAAAAGCTTCTGTGACAAGTGAGATAGGGAATCAATTAGGGAAGATTAAAAAGACAGCTCCACGGCAAGGAGGGCCACTTCGTCTTTGGATGATATCAGTTTGTAAACATATAAAACCAGCATGAGCCCTCCAGCTTCATTTACCTGCTCATGAATCGCAGTGAAGGAGAGTGTGATGAGAGTAACCTAGGGCTGAGGTTTTAGAAGAGACGATCAGAGATAGGACCATTGTAGTTAAAATGGTAAACTGTTGGGTTAAGGCTGGAGACAGAAGAGAGTGAAGTCACATCAAGGGTGATGCTTCAAGAGGGTTTGATAAGTAGCAGGAATGCAAGTTCTAATGAGGATAAAGAGCAGGTGGAGGAGGGGGAGGGAATGAGAAACAAGGGGGAGACATGGCCAGAGAAGAATAAGAGGACGTTATGGTCTGAAAAGACGATGTCCAAAGGGACATGGAACTCTCATGGGTAGCAGCAAGACTGGCAAGCGACCATCCCTGTGTATGGCTAAGGTTAAAGAAAGAAAGCCGCCATGGGATTTAGGGAAGTGAAGGCAGGAATTGAGGACAGTGAGCCAAGCAATGGAGAAGGCCTTGAAAAAGACCTAAAAGTCAGCAGATTCCGGTTGTCCAAACTGGGAGCTGAGTAAACATTTTACTTGAATGGACTTCCGAAAGAGGAAAGGTAGCTTGTTCTAGTCGTTCTGATGAGGCGCCCCCCTCTACAATCAAGGTTAGGTAGGAAGGAGTCCAGGGAGGACAGTTGGGACGTTGGGGGAAGGGGGAAGGGGAGAGGCGATTCCTCCAGTCGGGAGAGACCCAAGCTATTCCTGCCATGGAGGCAGAGTGAGAGAGGGGCAAGAGAGGCAGACAGATAGATTGATGGGTGGATAGATGAATGATGACCCCAAGGCAGACCAAAAATGGTAGCGGAAGACCTCACCCAAGGCCTCAAGCAGAATCTCTTGTAGAACAAAGATAGGATCCTAATCTGGGATGAGAAAGCCTTGGAGAGTTGTAATTGCCATGGGTGAAGCTCAGACACAGCTAGGGATAGATATGTTATAAATAATGGGCACAGGGGGAGTCTGGGTTGTGATGTCATCAGAGTGGGGAGCCCTCGGTGTGGAAATGTCACACTTCACCAATGAAAGTCAGAAACCTGGTTTTTATTTATCATCTTAGAGGGCGGCCTGGATCATGGAGGGATGAAGGGACCCTCATAGCGTCCGCCAGTCTGTGTGTACTTAATGGGTGACTTGAATCCAGATCATTGTAGCTCCTAGACTGGCCCTCTATCAGTCCTGTCACTTTGCAGGTCTTTCTTTGGGTTGGAAGAGTGTGATAACCGAATTCCACTGCACCTTTGCCCTCATCACCATGGATCAAGAAGCAGCCCAGTGGAGTAGGTAGATAATTAGACTGTAGCAGACGGTAGATGAGCCCACTGGCCAGGAAGTGGCGAATTCAAATCCCCGCTTAGATACATATGATCCTGTAGTGGAACCTGAGATTTAGCCTTTTGGGGGCAGTTTCTGCATCTGTAAAATGGACACGAGACCCCTTCCTGCTCCGTCTCTAGGAGGTGGGGATTCTAGAATACATCAGGACTTTACCAAGCAATGGGCCACAGAGAGAGCAGGAGACAGAGTCCTAAGTGAGGAGAAGGTATGTAGAGGGGAAGTAGGAGAAGGGAGCTAACCATAACAATGACAATGATGCATGATGCACATAGTAGGTCTACATTGGTGATGGTGATGAAGAGACTGGCTGAGCTTCTGCCCAGAATCAGCAAATGGAGAGCAGGCTGGCAGAATGAAAAGGAAAAGAGAAATGACTCCAGTGGAAATTTGTGGCTGTGCTCATGTTGTGTGTTGTGTGCCCCACAGGTTTCGCTTCAGTGGCCGCATCCTGGGCCTCGCCCTCATTCATCAGTACCTGCTCGATGCCTTCTTCACGAGGCCCTTCTACAAGGCCCTGCTCCGGCTGTGAGTGTGGGATTCTGGGGTCTTCTCCTTGTGCCCCTGGCCCAAGAGATAGATGGTTGGACCCTTGCTTTCTGAAGCCTGGCTGGGCCTGAAAACCACCCTCCCACTCACATCTTGCCATTATTGTCATCCAAATGCTTGGGGGCTCTCAACCAGAAAAGATCAGCCGTCATATTTAGAGGTTTGAGTGTCAAGTGTCTCTGAGTGGGAAGCTGGGGACTATGGAGCTTGTCTCCTCCATGCTCCATATTCAGGTTTTCTGGGTTAAATTCTTCTCATTGGTTATTAGTTGTTTAGCGCAGAGTTAAGCCAAGTCAAGCCAAGAATCATTTATTAAGGCCTACTATGTGTCAAACACCAGGGATACAAAGAAAGACAAAAATGACCCCTGCCCTCATGGACCATCCAGGCTAAAGACCAGAGGCCCTGAGTTCAAATCCCAGTTCTGTTACTCACTCCTTATATCACCCTGGGCAGGTCACTTAACCATTTCCTCAGTTTCCTCATCTCTAAAGTGAAGATAATAAATATTATGATATTATGAAGGATCTCTATACCTGATACAGAGAAGGTGTCAATCTGTATGGGTAAAGGGACTTTCCAAGGGTTCCCTGTCCCACTGAAATGATAGGGCCAGTTCCTCCCCATGTCCTGTATATCCAATAAATTAATACTGGAGGCTTAGAGGGAACCAAATGCAGACAAGGCCCAGCCAAGGTTTCTGAGGGGAGCCTCCTGCATATTAGTCATACCCACAGTGACAGCCTGGTACTCCCGGCCTCTCTCCTTCTGACCCTTCCCTCCAGGCCTTGTGACCTGAGTGACTTAGAGTACCTGGATGAGGAGTTTCACCAAAGCCTGCAGTGGATGAAGGACAACAACATAACAGATATCCTGGATCTCACCTTCACAGTAAATGAAGAGGTGTTTGGACAGGTCAGTGTCTCCTCCAGAAAGCCAGGGGTCATGTAGGCAGACTTTGCCAGCTGGGTCTTGGGAGGCATGCTTGCCCTCAGAATCACCGTTCTTAAAAACACTTCCCTTTCCTAGTCCCTTCTTTATATGCAGGATGGATATTGTCTCCTCCTCCCTGGCTCTTCTAGCTTAGGTGGGTGAGGCAACTGGGCAGCAGCCCACACCTAAGCACCCTCCAGGAGGAGACGCTCTTCACCCTCTCTGAGAAGCTAGTCACCCACTGTTTGCCTTACAGCAGCCATAATTCCCTTCTGTCCCATCACATGAAGTAAGCTTTAATCCGACAAGACCTGCCTTCCTCTCCAGTATCTCAGTGACCACCTCTCCATGGGCTCCACCATTTTGAAGGAAAGTCCTTCTTTTCCCAGTCAACAATTTTTTTTTAATGAGTACACAGCTTGAGGACTCACTGGGCTGTCAGACCACACACCTAATGAAAAGGCAAAAATGATCCCACTGGCATTACTGCTACCAGTCCTGGCCCACTACAATACCCATCCCTGCTCCTCTACAGAGTGCACATTTTGCTAACCTGGTTCTCCCTGGAGTGAGACCAAATTAACCCTCACATGTGGCTTCAGGATATTTCCTGTTTGTTCAGTCAAAGAGTGGCTTTCATTGTTAACCATAATTCAAAATATGCATTTCCTAACCCAAGGGCAAGAGTTGGGAGTGATCACCCAACAGCTGGTGAATAAGGAATAAGAAATTCTCGTTAGCCACCAATGACAGAAAATGTTTTAAATTAGGTGCTCCTGAAACTGAGCCCAATATACAAGGCCAGTAGGAAAAGGTTCTGCCCTGAATATAGCCACTTCACTCTCAAAGGCCTCACCAAGAGTTTCCTTCAGCCTTCTCTCCCCTGGGGTCCCTCCTTCAAGATGCTTAACCTGAAACACTCCGTGGAACACTCGTTGGTTTATGGTCAGAGACCTTGAGTTCCAAGCCCACCTCTGTCATTTCTTTCTTACCTGAGTGAGTTCTGACAAGAAACTCTCTTTGTCTCAGTTTCCTCATCTATAAAATGAGTTACAGTTAGTGGCACCTAAATTTTCAAATCTATGCTGCTATTATTTATGTTTCTTTCTCATAACCAGGTGGTTCCTTTCTTTGAGTAAGAAAAGATGCTCGAACCAGTCCTGGAGCAGAACCTTTTTGCTTACTTTACCTTTTCTGGATCTTTTCTAGAAAAAACCAAAAAGCTCATCTTTGAAGCCCACATCCAACTGGGAGGTGAGCAGATGGGATAAACCTTAACTACTTTTCTTTTTCTCTAAAGGTAACAGAAAGAGAGTTGAAATCTGGAGGTGCAAATACCCAGGTAACAGAAAAAAACAAGAAGGAGTATATCGAAAGGATGGTGAAATGGCGAGTGGAGCGTGGGGTTGTGCAACAAACAGAAGCCCTTGTCCGTGGCTTCTATGAAGTAAGCCTCTGGGTTTCTTCTTTTTCTCCTCTTCTTTTCCTTCTCCTCCTCCTCCTCCTTCTCTTCTTCCTCCTCTCCCTTCTCCTCCTTCTCTGACTCTTTTTCTTCCTTCCTCTCATCCTACTCTTCCTCCTTCTCCTCCACTTCTTCATGTCTCTTTTCTTCCTCTTCTCTTCCCTGTTTCTTCTTCTCTTCCTTCCTCCTCTTTCTCTCCTTCTTCCTTCTCTCCCTCCTCTTTTTTTCTGAGTCCTTCTCCCAGGCCTAGCCATGTCCTTCCATGGCGGGAGGGCCTCGTGGAGTCCTGCAGGATGAAATTCCAGTTCCCAGGGAGGAATCAGAGAAGGACAAAAGCAAAAAAGACAGTCTGCATACCCCAAAGGATTGAAACATGGGCAGACAAGAAAGACAAAAGGTTGAGCACAGGAGGGGTGGGAGGCAAATGGCTACCGGAGTCATGAGCTCCTTCTCTTTAAGGCTCATAGCTAAGGGAATCTTTTTGTGTGACGCCTACAGACTAGTAGGGAAAGAAGCTGCCTGGCATCTGTGCTTGGAAAGACCTGTCCAGGGGGAATTCTGCTGAATTCAGACCATGGAAATGAGTTATGTGTGGGGCAGAGAAAACTCTCAGGTCATGAGCTGGGTAATTTGTAGACTTGTTCTGTGCCAGGCTGAGGCATGGAATTAATTGACTACATTAGGTCTTGGTTACCCTTCCCTTGGAGCATGCTATTCTTTTTTAAATATTGATGCAGTTTAGTCAAGTCAGGGGGGCTGAAAATCCTTTTCTGAATATTTGAGGTTTATGCTTCAGGGTTTTATCCTGAGTGGGGACTGAAAGTCAGGCTTATCCAGAGGACTGGCTGTCCCCTGGTGAGAGGGTGGTGATTCTGCCTCCAAGAACTCAACTCCCTGAGGGATGACCTTGGGGAAAGGGTGGCAGCTTGGATGAGCTCTGGGGCAAGTTTCCACCAAATGGCTACAAGTAGCAGAAATTAAGTTCCTGGTGAGAAGGGGATTCTTAGAGCTTTGATAACCTTATGGGATGCCCACAATGGGGTTGGAAGGGCTTTGACCTTCCAGGCACTTTTACTTAGACTTCTCCAAAATGGATATTCAGTTTGGTCCCAGCATTTCTCAGAGATTAGGTAGGAGAAGTAGCAAACAGTGGAGCAGAGAGGTGGGTAGAGCCAAAACTGGAGCGACTTTAAGTGCCCTCAGATCAACTTTGTAATTTCTGATTGTTAGAAATCATTTTCAGGGGTGGCTAGGTAGCACAGTGGATAGAGCACTGGCCCTGGAGTCAGGAGGACCTGAGTTCAAATCCAACCTCAGACACTTAATAATGACCTAGCTGTGTGACCTTGGCAAGCCACTTAACCCCATTGCCTTGCAAAATTCTACAAAAAAAAAAGAAAGAAATCATTTTCAAACTTTACTTGAATGAGTTAATGTTGTTGCCTTCCAGCAGCGCCTCCATCACCCAGCACTGCTATCACAGTCCGCAGTCCAGGGAGCGGGTAGTTGCCTTCCTAAGGTTTCCTTGGGACCAACAGATGTTTGGGACCCTCTGCCCATTCTCTAAGAGAAGGCAAGAAAGTTCCCAGGACAGCCACCAAGGGCTAGCTTCCTCCTAGTGTAGCTGAAGAGAACTGTGCCTTCAATGAGAGCAAGGTTGCATTGTGGAGGATGGGATCCATTCCTCGCAGCTTCCACCCACACTCCCCCCCTCTCCCCCAGGGCACACCCCATACTCTCGGGGCCAGGATGTCTGACAGCTCCAGAGTGGGGTCAGCATCTGTGGGGCTGCAGCCTTAGGAGCGGGGGCAGCCCGGACTGGGCAGCCTCAGCAGAGGGGATCCCTTTGCAATGGTCTCCTCCAGGGCCAGGCCAGCCTGCCATTTGCTTTTTCCCAAGACATCAAAGCTATGTGGTCCAGTGCTCCAATGGAGAGTAAACACCCCCAGCCCAGTGATGAAAAGGCAAAGCCCAGCAGTTGGCCCCCTGTGCTCAGGACACTTGCTCCAGGCCAGAGCTCACTTTCCATGCTTTGAGTCGGGGTTTGGAGGCTGAGCAAGCCCAAGGCCTTACCCAAGGGCCCCAAACTCCCATTAGAGAAGGCTGCTGCCCACCCCAAGGCAGCCAGGCAGGGAAATGTGCCCCAGGGACCGGGCCTCACCCAAATGACCTTGCCCTCCCAGAGCTTCCAGAGCCTGCTGCTCCAAACAATCCCCAGTGTATCACCTGGACACTAGCGGAGGGGGACACAGCAGAGGGCAGGATGCCTGCAGGCTCCCGGGGAGCTTTGGGCAATGGTGGACCCTCTTTGGATTTCAGGTTGTGGACTCGAGGCTTGTCTCCGTCTTTGATGCCAGGGAGCTGGAGCTGGTCATCGCTGGCACCGCAGAGATAGACCTGAACGACTGGCGCAACAACACAGAGTACCGAGGTGGTGGGTATCTTCACCCAGAGAGATGGAGGTGTCCATGATCCTTAAAGTGTGGCTAGCTCAGTCAAACCCACTGACTGTGTTCCAGTGACTTTGTAGAGTATATCCTGGGGTCACCTCTATGCTACACTTAGGCTTCAGGGCCTCTTTTTAAGAGTCAAAAGGGGATAAAGGGACAGTGCTCTGAGACTATATATTTGCTCTATGACAAACATGGATTCTCTCTCCTCTTCTCTCTCGCTCTCTGCTTCTCTCTCCTTCTGTCTTTGTCTCCCTCTTTGTCTCTTCCCCTCTCTGTCTCTCTCCATCTTTATCTTTCTCCATCTCTCCATTTCTATCCATCTCTGTCTCTCTCCAATTCTCTATCTCCCTCACTCTGTCTTCACCCTCCCCCCAATTTTAGGTTACCATGATGGGCATATTGTAATCAGGTGGTTCTGGGCAGCAGTGGAGAGGTTCAACAACGAACAAAGGCTAAGATTACTTCAGTTTGTTACTGGAACCTCAAGTGTACCCTATGAAGGCTTTGCTGCTCTTCGTGGGAGCAATGGGCTCCGTCGATTCTGTATAGAGAAATGGGGGAAAATAACCTCCCTCCCCAGGTAAGAGGGCACTCTAGGTGGTGGGAAAGTCAATAGTGGAAGGAAGGAAGGATGGAAGGGAGGGAGGGAGGAGAGTTACCAATTATCAGGTTCTATGGCTATTTATCTTTGGCATTTCCTTGGACACCCAGTACTCTCACTTGTGCATTAATGGATATGGTCCCTCTGATCTGGTTTGGAAGGTGAGGCAGCTGTGACAAGCCAGATAACTCCCCTCCTCTTCACAGGCTGAGGGATAAGGGAGAAGTCCCCAAGTACCCAATGGACCTTGTAGCTCTGAGTCTTCCTCTGCTTTGGGGGAAGCTGAGCAGAGCAAAGGGAATTTATTTACAGTCACCAGAATGTTAAGTTGATGAAGAGAAAGTCAACTGTTGCCTTCCAGAGTCAAACAGAACTTGTTTAGGAGCTACTTTGGGATCTCCTCACCCTCTTAGGGTCATTTTAGAACAAATAGCCAAGGGCTGACAGTTCTGGCTTGATTTGGCCTAGACTTGGAGCATCTGTCAGGGGAACCCAAGCAGAGGAAGTTCCTTCCACTTTAGATTGACTGTAACAATTCTGCCTGGGCCCAGAGACGGAGTGACTTGCCCATGGTCACAGAGTCGACTCTGATCGGTATTGTCCACTCTATAATGGCTCTTAACAGGAACCACAGTGAGTTAAAAGTCAAAGAAACAGATGTTGGTGTTGGTGTCATTTTCCAGTTCTTTCAGATTCTTCCTGATCCCTTTTAGGGCTTTCTTGGCAAAGATACTAGAATGGTTTGCCATTTCCTTCTCCACTTTGCAGATGAGGGAATTGAGGCAAGCAAGTTGAAGTGATTTACCCAGGGTCATAGAGAATGTGTCTAGGCCCAGATTTGAACTCAGGTCTTCTTGATTCCGTGTCCAACATTTTCTCCATTGTACTACCTAGCTCTGGGAAAGAAATGGTAGATGAAGTAAATTTTTTTTTAAAAATTAATTTTAAAAATTAACCATGGCCAAAGTCATTAGGCCAACATTAAGTTCGTCAAAATGCAGCACAGAGTCCTCCCTGAAAATGGCAGCTCAGGCCCAGCTGAGGTTTCTTCTTTTGTTTACAACTAGGGTTCCTTATGGGCTGTGCCCCAAGTTAGGAAGGCAGACAGAAGTTATTTAAAGTCCACAGAGTGACAATGCTGTCCGACATAATTCCAGGCTCTATGGATGGCTTGGATCCTCTAGGTCAAGTGGCTGCAAGGGATTACATTTATGTTTTTAATTTATTATTTTATTTTTCCCCAATCACATGTAAAAACAATTTTAGCATGCCTTTTTTTTTCAAATTTTGAGTTCTAAATTCTTTCCCCTTCTCCCTCTCATTGTGTAAGTACGTAATTTAATACAGCTTATATATGCACAAACATACAAGACATATTTCCATCTAAATCATGTTGTGAAAGAAAATAGACAGAAAACAAGGAAAACAAGAAAAGTTAAGGAAACAGTCAGCTCCAACCTGCATTCCGACTCCTTCAGTTCTTTCTCTGGAGATGGATTAGCACAAGGCCTTCAACTAGGCCTTGGATCACTGTTTGGCTGAGAACTAAGCTAGTCACAGTTGATCCTAATACAACGTTGCTGTTCCCACATAGTGTCCTGGTTCTGCTCACTTCACTCTGCATCAGTTCACGAAGAGCTTTCCAGGTGTTTCTGAAACCACTCTGCTCCTCTTACACAATAGTGTTCCAACACAGTCATATTCCATAACTTTGCAGTCATTCCCAACAGATTCTTTGTCACCAGGAAAAAAAGCTGCTATACATATTTTTGATAGATCATTTTTCTTTTTGTTTTTTATCTCTATGATACAGACCTAGTAGTACTGGGGGCTTATATCTAAGAAGGTATTTGGGGAAATAGTTTCATAGGATTGTTGATTTTAGCCAGAAGGAACCTTAGGGGACATCTGGTTCAACTTGATGTCTCCAGGGACAGCCGAGAGACTATGCACAGGGCACTCAGCCTGGAGTCAGGAAGATCTGACTTCAAATCCAGCTGCAGACAATTATTGGTTGTGTGACCCTGAGCAAGTCACTTAACTTTGTCCCCATTTCCTTAACTGTAAAATATGGAAAATAATAGCTTTGATCTCCCAGGATCGCTGTGAGGGTCAGTGTGCTTAACTCAATGCTTGACTGTAATGTAACCCTGTCCCCCCACCCCAGTTTTCCTTCCTGATTATCTTCCCTAGTACATTACTGGGAAACTCCTCTAAGAAGAGTTCACAGCTATATGGAACATCCTGTCCATGATGCTTCCAGACTAGGTCATGTAGGGACATCATGGTGTCCCTCTTGGTGAAGGGATAGACCGACAGTTGAGTAGGAGGCTTCCCGTCCCTTCACAGCCCTGGTGGCCCCTCCCCCGTGATGCATTTCTGCAGCTTAGGGAAGCTCTAGGTTCATGCCTGCTTTGGTCCTTAGAGTGAAAATCTCCAGATCCTACTGCTGCCCTCAAAATGAAATCTGTGATCGTCACTTCCAACTTCCAAACTGGGTTGGAGCTTAGTGATGGCCAATCGTACTCTCACCCATTCACTTCTCTCCTCAATTCAGCTCATACAAAAAGTTCCTCAGATCTCGTGTAAGCACTGATATTTTTTGTCTTTCATTCTCACGGAGGGGATGTCATGCGATGAGAATTGGACTGAGTGAGGAGATGCTGTGCTAAGTCACCAAGCTCATTTTCTCCTCTGGAGCCCTAGAGATAGCCCTGGGTATGAGGCAATCAGGGTTGAGTGACTTTCCCAAGGTCACACAGCTAGTATGTGTCTGTAGTCACATTTGAACTCAGGTCCTCCTGAATTCAGGGCTGGTTGTCTAACCATTGTGTCATCTAGTTGCCCTCATACAAGCACCAGGGTTAACAAAACAGAGATAGAATAGGCTTTATTGAGGATGTTCAATGATAAGCTTCCATTTCTGAGCCTATATAGTTAAAATTCTTCTTTCCTCTCCTATATGGCTCCCCTTCCTCCCTCTTTCTTCCACCACACACACACACACACACACACACACACACACACACACATTAGAGTTCCTCACTAGCCCTATTCTTTCCCCCCACATCTCCTCCTCTCCTCCTCTCCATAGCCAAGGGAATGTCCTGTCCTCTTTCTAGTGTGTTTCCATCCAACTCCCCATTGGAATGTCACCTGTTGCTAGTTCCTACATGTCCATGATTCCCTGGAGGACTAAAGAGGCCCCTCAGCCATGAAGATATTAAATCTAAACCCTCTGTCTGATCTCACTTTTATAGGTCAAGACTAAGGGCAGAGGACAGGTTTGTGAAATGACCCTAAACAAAGGCCCCATCATTGGAACAAAGCCAAACCAAGGACGATGGGACTTGCCCCAAGCACACTCAATGCAGGGTGGTTTTATGTTCCTTAGTAATCTGGTAACCATTGTGATTATCTCTACCACCTTCAAGAAGAGACTGGGGGATGCTAGTAAACTGGTGAGATTGGCAGATCCCAAGGAAGTGGCACTCCTCCTCCCCCCAAGAGCAGGTTCTATATTATAGTCTGAGTGAGAAAACAGAATGGGGAGATGGGTTAAGCCAGTCTCAATGGGACTAAACAAAAGGAAGGGTCTAGTCGAGACAGTAAGGATAAGATAGAATGGTCTGTTTTTTAAAAAAATCTCTTTTGAGGGTTCCATGTAGCTTTGCTTCTTTTCTGTATTTCTGCTGTTTTTTTGAACGTTCTGAAGCTCCCCCACCCCCACCGGCCATACTCCAGTAACATCTTCTTGCTGAGTTCTCAGAAGTCCCACATCCAAGATCATTTTGTAATGTACACAACATAGTACTTGGTATTTAATACATGATTGTTTCCTCCCTCTGCTTTTGCCTCTTGAGCCGGTGGCCTACTAAGACCCCCAGACTTCTTTCATGTAAACTGAGTCTAGTAACTGAGGGTCTGTTCTATAATTGTATGGAGTTGATTTTGTAAAACTTCAATGCAGCACTTTCCCTTTGTCACTACTATAGGGAATTTAGGTCTATTCAGGAGACAGCTAGTGTCTAGACTTAAAACCTTAAGACCTGAGACTGAATCCTGCTTCCAACATTTACAAATTGTCGGACACTGAGAGACAAGGTTCCTCTTTGGGAATGAGTTTTCTCCTATATAAAGTGGGTGGATACAGGGAGATGGTAAGACTTGATGACTTCTAAGATCCTCCACTCTGTGATCTTATAACTCTATGAGATCTTTGGGGATTCCAATTCTGGCCCTTGGGGTTTTTGTTTTGGAAACAATAATGTGAACCTCTAATGTGAAGCCTTCTGGTTTCCTTCTTAGACTTCCCCAGGCCTCAAGACTTAGCAAATAAAGGCATAAGAATTATTTGTATCAACAGAATATTTCAGGGATCCGGAATGGAGAACTGAAACCAGTCAGTCTTTCTATTATACTGGTTTTCTATAAAAAACAAGTCCTTTAAAGGAATAGAAAGAAATTGCACAATTGTAGAGTCTCTATTGCCCTCTCTACCCTGTTGATGTCTGCCATCGAGAAGACTGGGTCGCTGGGTTTGGAAGATCTTGGCCCTAAAGGAGTTGTCTTTTCAGCCTTGGTCCTCACACTGACTTGGCTCACTTTTTCTTTTCCCCTTCCCTTCCCCCTCTCAGGGCCCACACATGTTTCAACCGCTTGGATCTTCCACCCTATCCCTCCTACTCCATGTTGTACGAGAAACTACTGACTGCCGTGGAAGAGACCAGCACGTTTGGTCTGGAGTGAGGAGGGGGAAGGACCATGGCCACTGGCACCACCCTTTCTGCTCCCTTCCCGTAACTTGGGCATCTCATGATTTTGTTTTCAAATCAAATCGGGATTGACAAAAGCTGTGCATGAAGAACTAACTGCCTTCTTCTCCAATGTCACCTCCAGGCTTCCATCCTATCCAGGTTCTCAATGGCCTGCTAGCTCGTATGCAATATTTACGAACAACCATCTCGAGGTCTGCGTGTATCTCTCTGCATACCTCCATACTAATGATGAAATGCGAATGCAAGTCATGTTACCTTCGACCACGTTACTCAGTGTTTACTTTGGTCCAGACTGATTAGAGACAAGATGCACCTCCAAGAGCATTCCAAGCTTTCCCGTGCCCAACCCTTCTGACAGAGCCACCATTTGTCCAGTCCCTTCAGAGAGTGGGAGCTGGCCAGTAGTTTCTTTCCTCCTTCTTACTTTGCCTTGTGTCTACCCTATCCATCCAAGGGACAGCTCTTGGCAAAACTGACATTTTTATACATTGAACTCGTGACCCACCTGTGTGGCATCCAACCCCTTCACTGAAACAGACCCAAACACATGGTGCAAATAAGACATTTTTCAAACCAACAACAAATGTTGTGTGATGCAATGCAAAGCATCCCCATGGTGGTGATGCCTGTGGTTTGCTGGTGACCAACAGAACTTGCACTTCCCAGTAGGTTCTCAGGAGTGGAGATCTGGGGAGGGAGGGTTGCTGGGATGCTGACCATGAAAAGCACAAATGTGCACATGCCCAAGAGGGAGATCCTCCTATGTAGCAGAAAGGACCAGGCTCCGACCCCCATCCCAGATGGTGGAGACAATGTGATGAGGGGAATGGAAAGATGCACATTTCACTCTTGTTTTCAAACCTTCAGGTCCTGTCAACTGGTTTTTTGAGCATCCAGGGTTAGTGCTACTTCCAAATTGAACAATGTCTAGACAATCCCATCATTCCTCCAACACCATGTATTACTTCTCTAACAGGGCTAACTTTTCTATGTTGTTGTTTCTGTTTGTTTGGGGGGAGGGGGTTGGCATGGGTTTTCTTTTCTTATCAAGTGCACATCTCCAACCCCTCAGAGTTGAATTCCTGAGGAACAGAACCCAGGGAGGCAAATCTGTGAGAATGGTGCTGCCATTTAGGTAATGAGGGTAGGATAGCCCCCTCTTTTGAGTTTGTCATATGTTGTGATGCCCCTGGAGTAAAATTTCACTGTCTCGGGGATGTGAAGTTTTACCAAAATGAAGAGCCAGTTCCTTTCAACATTTCACCAACAGAGGTCAGGAAAGTCTATGTTCAGAAAATCATTAGAAAGGTGAGCTGAGTTTCTCGATGGGGATTTTTGTGTAGTGGTTGGTTCAGAAACTTTTTGAACAAATCCAACTATAGTTGTGAGTCTTCTGGTTCCACTTTACTCCATAGTTCCTGAAATGTGTCATAAATGAAAGTGTTTGTCTTTACTGGAAAAAAGGCCCAAATACCCCACCCCATCCACCTGTCGAAATACCAACTCTTGTTTTCTCATCTTAACTTCAATTCCCTACCATTTTCTAACCCAAGGAAACAAATAAGAGACAAAAATCACTTGCAGTCAACCATGGGCTTATATCAAAAAAAAATGAACCTGGTTATCACCAAATTCATCCATTCTGTGTCTAGGTATCCAGTCCTTTGGGGCTACTTGCAGAGTAGCCTTGAGGATGACTCTTTTGTGGGGTTACTCAACAATTCCCATCGACATTTTTCAATCAGAATGAACATTTGTCATTATTCATCTAAATGACTCAATGCATTTTTAGAAGAAAAGGTCCAACTATGACTCAGATTTCAAGAAATCTGAAACTTATATTTCAGTATCTGAACAGCCAAGCCCTGAAGGGTTTCTGAGCACATAGCTTCTATTAAACAGAACAGAGGTAACCAGGTCACTGTAGGAAAGTTCTGGGGTTCGAGCTGACTCAATGTAGGAGGTTGTTTGGGCTTGAGGAAACACACAGTGGACATCTGTGGACATCAAAATTCATCCATCCACATTCATCCCCAAATCCATTCACTGATCATCTACTTTGAGTTAGATGCTGAGGGGAAGGCACACTGGGACAAGACTCTGTCTGACCTCCTGGACAGTACAGCCTAGTTGGCAAGTCAAGGTACCAAAATGGATTTATCTTGAACCTTGATCTCCCTATGGAGAGAGGGAGTGAGGGGTGTGCTGACGAGAACTTGAGGGCAAATGTCCTCCAGTTTTAGGGTCTTTCATCTTATCTGATTGGAACTGCTGTATGCCATCCCAAGTCCATTCAGATCACATGTCACAGACAACAAGCATGACCTTCATTAATTATTCTGATTGTCAGCTTTCCCATGGGGAAAGACTTTCCTTTCCTCTAAGATCATAGATTCAGAACAGAAATGGACCTTAGGGATCCTTAGGGCCACATTTTCATTTTATAGGTAAGAAAACTGTAGCAGCCCAGAGAGCGTGTGACTTATCTGAGATCATATAGCTAAGTGACAGATGTAAGATTTGAATCCCAGGCCTCAGCTACTCCCTCATGCTGCTTGGTGTGCACAAGCCTAGATGACTCAGGGAATGTCCCCAACATCCTCCCCTCTGATGTGGCAAGGATGCTCAAGAAAATACCTTGGAGAAAGGGAGAGGTTTCCTCAGAGTCACCCCCCTCCCTACCGATGACATTTGTTTAGACAACACAACTGTGGGACTAGAAGGAGAGAGAATCCATGCAAGGGGAGAGGACTCCCCAAGAACTGAATTGTTTGCCATTCTTTTGACCCCTGGAACAAATTTGAATCAGTCATCAATAAGATTAGGTGTCTTCTAATCACAATGAAGAGACTAATAGCCAACAGACTGGTCTTCATTTGGCCAAAGACCTCAACTTCATAAATTTAAAACTAGGAAAAAATTTACAAATCTTTTCCAGTCGCCTCCCTTTACGATGAGGAAACCAAGGCACAGAGAAGGATTATTCCTGATTATGCCTGATCAAAACCATGCAGTTGAGGTCCCCTCATCCCAAAGCCAGCACTCTCTCCAGTAAAACACATTGCCTCCCCCATCCAGAACAACTTTCTCCTTAGTAAGAGAAGTGCGAAAGGAGGTGAAGGAAAAATAAGAATGACTTTCTGATTTTGAGGATACCAGGGATTTAAATTGATATTTATTTAAAATAATTAGGCATAACTGAAGGAAACCTGGGTTTGGGGTTGTCTGACTTCCTCTACTAATTCGGGCTACTGGGCTGGCTAGTCACCATCTGAATCCCAAAGGGAACCAAAGGAATCTAGGAATTCTGGATCTTGCCACAAGGCCACCACCTCCTTTCCTCTTTCCTCACAGTCTCAGGGATGGCATGCAAGGCCAGCTAGATACTAAGGGTACCTCCTTGCCCAGGTCAGCCTCAGCTGAGGGGTCCTGCCCAAAATATTCCCTCCTTCATCTAAGTTTATAAAAAGCCCAAATTTGGGCATGGGGTGGGGTGGGTTGGGGTCTCTGTCCATTTCTTTCTAGTCTGGTTGTCCCAAAGTGAACTATTCTAGAACTGAAAGCCAACCAAGGAAAAAGAGTCTTTTTTTAATCAGCTTCTTTTCTCTAAAATCAAAACCCAAGTATTTTGCAATTATTCCTATAAAGATTCAATGTCACACTGGTTAAAGTTTACCCCCTCTTCCTTCTGTAGCATTTGTTTTAGAGGTTACTTTCCCCCTAATTATAAGGAGCTCTCACCTGCCTGGCCATATGTGTCCTTAGAGGCAGGTTTTTGAGCCCCAAGTCTTTCTAACTCCAAGGCCAGCCTCTCCTAACATCACATAAATATTCATATAAATGAATGGTCCGTTTGGACATCATAGAAAGGTGATTTTGACAGACAGAGAAGATGTCCATGACAAACTGGAGAATGATTTCTGAAAGACCAAGACTCAAAGTGATAATCATCTTTAACAAAAGATAGTTTAGGGAGGTGGCAAGGACATGAGAGTCTGGAGTCCAAAGACCTGTGTTCAAATCCCAGCTTTGTTACTGAAGGCTTCTGTGGCCATGGGTAAGTCAATCAATCACTCTCTCTAGGTCTCAGTTTCCTCATCTGTAAAACTCAAGTCACAGAACAAAATCATTTCAGAGAGCCTTTCCATTCTAAATCAACAGGTTTAAAATCATCCTTTGTCCTGAATATCATGATTCCATTCATGTGTTGGATTTTGCTTGGGGATTGAGTAGAGCTGCAGAACTGAATTATATATCTTTGCAGATTCAAAATAGCTCAAATAAAGAAGTCTTGGTCATTTTTTCCGGTGTGAACCTCCACCCTCTCCCTACAACTCATTAATTATCGGTCACCATTTCCAGGCAAGATAAAACACTTTCAGAGAAAAACAGCTAGACCTTTCTATAACAAATATGCTCCTAGATTTGGCTAATTTCTGACCTTGGAGCTTTTGAGATTGATTATAATATTGTGTCACAGAAATCTGAGACCAATTTTCCAGTCATTGTAAGATCCTAAAGAGAAATTGTTATTTTCTTGTTAGTGAGCCCCATTGTCCCTTTGTTTCCATAGACAAATAGGCACGTGTAGATAGTGTATAGGTAGATTAGCTAGTGTGCCCTTAGCCTAATTCCCCGCAGCTTCCAATTTACCTAAAAGAAATGTCGACTCTGGTTTTGTTTAAAAAAAAAAAGAAGAAAAAGAAAAAAAAAGACTTCCTACTTGTCAATGGCGGGAAAGGTCCTCACTCTGGGGCTGATTTTGCGGATACTCAGGCTTTGCCTTCTCTTCACTCATATCACCGTAAAGGAATGTCAATAAAACCTCTTTGTTATGGCACCTGGTGTAGACTCCTGATTGTAAACAGAAAGGTCTCCAACATGGTGGCCTTTGGATGAATGCTCTGGGGGCCCATGGGTTGATGATTTTCTTGAGGTTGTCAGCATTCCCCAGCTGAACCCCACTTCTGCCCTTCAAATCAATGACTGGCAAGAGCCAGAGGTAGGGTGAGGTTCACCCACATCTACTAGCGGAGATCAACCGACCAAGCAATTTGTTAAATGCCTGTGCTGTGCCTGGCCGAGGTGTTGAAGATCCAAAGGCAAAAGGAAATATATTTCCCTGCCCTCAAGAAGCTTACCTTGAGGGAATGGGCTTTCCCATTCAATTTAACACATAGGAAGTGAGTAGAAAATGCTCCCTGGCCGCCTAACAGGCCTCTCCTAGCATACTTATAAAAGGATAGGAGAGTACAAAATAAATACAGGGTCAGCGGGTGAGAAAGGTGTGAGATGGGAGCGCCTTTGGAAGAGTCTAAAACACTGAGGTGAGGAGGGAAGCATTCCAGCCAGTAGCGACGAGCAGAGAAAAGAGATTGAATTCTGGATCTGAGATCCAGTTGGGGCTATAGAATTGAGGAGCCGCGGTGTCTGTCATGGGACTGGACTGGTCGCCTGTGGGAGTCGGCTTGTGGCTAATGGCAAACGGAGGACAAAAGAGAAAACAGGCGCCGTGTGTGTGAGGCTGCCGATGAGCAGCCTGCTCTCCAGATGTAAAACAAGGATTTGGAGTAAATTATGCTTTTCACACTGGGAGACCTGCCGGCCCTGCAGCTGGGAGTTCTCCATTCAATCCTCTAGACTAGGGGCAGTTAGGTGGTGCTGTGGACAGTGTGCTGACCCTGGAGTCAGGAGGACCTCAGTTCAAATCCGGCCTCAAACACTTAATAATGACCTAGCTGGGTGACCCTGGGCAGGCCACTTAACCCCACTGCCTTACCAAAAAAACCCCAAAACAAACAATCCCCTAGACTGGAATCAATCCCACTCTTTCATATTGAATGGGGTCTTGGTCAAAGCTGGGGCTGCATTTCTAATTTCTTCATTGTCAGGTTAATGTAGACCTACATGGGCTTAAAGAATCTAGTCTGTGACTGGTCCTTATCACAGAACACGAGACGCAGGGACTGACAAGAACATTATAGATAAGTGGATGGGAGATGAGACTGGACTAGGGAAGGGTAAGCTGTAAGCAGCCTTTGGCTTTGGGTTACTTCCCACCGCTACCCCCCAAATAAAGAGGTACTGGAGAGTGGGTTCACTGTTCCTCATAGGTGTAACTAGATGACATGATGAGAGGACAGAACCATGGACAACCACAGCATTTCAAAAGTGGAAGGGGATGAGGCAGCAAGGTGGTCCATGGGCTAAGATTCCATCAGGTGTCCTCCAGCTTCTGCTTGGTCTTGCTGTGCACTCCCTTCAGAGGTAACCTTCCACTTTGGGGCAGCTCCAATTCTTGACCTAAAACCTAAATTTCCTGCCTCCCACCATTCACCTATTTGTCCCAGGCCTGTTGCTAGGGAAAGAACAAACCTAATCCCTGCTCCATGACAGCCCTTCAAGGACTTGGACCCTTCTACCATGTCCAATCCCTCCGGCCTCCAAGTGGGCCTCCTCTTCTCTTCAGCAGCTCAATCATTCAAAGCTCCTTCACCAGTTGCTCCTAGAATCTACATTCCAGACTTTCTGAAGGATCACTGAAGGTTCCATAAGGTGTTTGAGGTTGTTTCTCAGAGCATAGGCCTTTAACCTAAAGTCCACAAATGTGTTTGATTCAACTATTTTGATAACTCCATTTTAATATCATTAAATTCTTTTGGAATTATCTGTATTTTATTTTATTTTGTACATTTAAGAACCTTAGCAGTCTTCTTTCTGTGTGGAAATAAAAACCTCCCATTCATCATTTGTGTTACTACTGGGGACGCTTTCATTTACCCACTTCCTAAAAAACCTCTTGGGCTTTCCAGATCACAACAATGTCATTAATTAGCAGCTTTTCCCAGGTTATTGAACCCCCCCCCCAGATTTGTTTCTAGTGTAACCTGATATGTAGTTACTCACTTCATAACTGCCCTTCCCTGTGTGCCCAAAATGACGCTAGCCTTTACATGTATGTGGTAAAAAAATGCTCCATGACACGGTGAAACGTCAGAAGCAACATTGCTTCTAATCAGCCTCCGGGATGTTGCTCCCTTCCGAGGTGGGTGCCAGGCCAAACGCCTGAGACTCATCAGCAGCGAAGGCTGAAGCTCGTCTTGGGGATTCCGCCAGAGACCAAGGATGCAGCGACCCAAGAAGCCGCTCTGAGACCAACGACGCCCTAAGCAAGAACCCAGGGAGCTTGGGCGCACAGGCAGCCCCGCGGAAACAAGGAGTTTGAGCAACTCGGTCTGGGAGCTGAGGAGGGAAAGAATGGCATGTGGGTCTGTGAGCCAGGGTGCCACATGAAGCAGGGGTGGGGGGTCGGCCCGAGGGCTGAGGCCCGTGGCATCTTTTGATCTGGTACTGCCGTGCCAGCCGCGGGTAGGGCAACGTGCAGGAGCTTTTTCATTCAAGTTTGATCAAATTTTTAATTGAATGCTTGAGCAGACATAGCGGGCTAATTTTTCATCGATGATTGTTTTGTAAGGCCCTCGAGTGATGTCATATCCCAATGAGCCTTGGCAAGAAAGGTCCGGCACCCTGGGATAAGGGGGTGGCGGGCACTTGGTGGGGGACGGAGCCGTCGGGGAAGGCGAGAGGAGGGGCCGGGGAGGCCGCCGGGCCGGAGGGCGCCGGGCCGGTGTGGTGCGACGGCTGCCCACGCGGGCACGAGTGCAGGTGCCAGCCTGAGGGAGCAAGCTCGGCCGCAGGGCGCCCTGGGCATCTGCTGGGGCGCATTCGTGGGCTGCCCTGTGCGGGGGCGCCTGGGCACGCGAGGCGTGGCGGGTGGCAGCGTCAGGGGGCATGAGCCTGAAGGGCGCCCCGAGGGCCCTGAGCCCCGGGCACAGAGCGGGCACCGGGCCCGGCCGCTGCCGCCTGCCAGGCCTCTCGGCGGCTCGGGGCTTCGCGCCGGTGCCAGGCTGGCCCGCGCGCTTCGGGGGACCCCGGCCGGGGGACCCCCGGGACGGAGCCCCGAGGCTGGCGTGGGCGCCCCCCGCCCCGTGGGGCGCGTGTGCCCGGCCCGCCAGGCCGCGCAGGCCCGCCAGGGGGCGCCGCCGCTCGCCGGGCGGGCTGGGGGCGGGGCCTCGGGGCGGGGGCGGGGCGGGGCCTCGGGCGGCGCATGCGCGGGGGCGGGCGGCCCGGCCTCGGGGGCCTCAGTGTGTGCCGGGAGGCGGCGGCGGCGGGTGCGGAGCGGGGCGGGCGCGGAGCGGGGCGGGCGCGGAGCGGGGCGGGCGCGGAGCGGGGCGGGCGCGGAGCGGGCGCGCGGCCATGCTGCCCCCCGAGGCGGCCGGGGCGCCCCCGGAGCGGGGGCTGCTGCGGCACATCCGCACCCCGCTGCGCCGGGAGCCCTTCCACGAGCGCTACGGGCTGAGCCCGGGCCGCGAGCTGGGCAGGTGAGGCCGGGGGCCGGGGCGCGGGGCCGGGGGCCGGGGGCCTGGAGTCCGGGGGTCCGGGGGCGCGGGGCCGGGGGTCCGGGGGCGCAGGGTCCGGGGTCCGGGGTCCGGGGCGCGGGCCCCGCGCAGCTCGCTCACGGCCGGCCCCCAGGGGCCAGTCCTCCGTGGTCCGCAGGTGCGTGCAGAGGGAGTCGGGCCGGGAGTTCGCGGCCAAGTTCGTGCGGAAGCGGCGGCGGGGCCGCGAGCGGCGCGGGGAGATCGTGCACGAGATCGCGGTGCTGGAGCTGGCGGGGGGCCACCGGCGCGTGGCGGGGCTGCACGAGGTGTACGAGACCCCCGCCGAGATGGTGCTGGTGCTGGAGTAGTGAGTGCCCGCCCAGGTGCCCGCCCTGGGGGCGCGGGGGGCCGGGAGCCAGGCCGCGGGGTCACTTCTCCCCGGGACACCCGCGGGGCGAGGGAGGGGGCGGGGCGGGCGGGGTGGCCCCGCAGCGGGCAGGGTGGCCCGGCCAGGGTCTCAGGAGCTGCCCACCCTGTGCCCCCAGCGCGGCGGGCGGCGAGATCTTCGAGCAGTGCGTGGCCGAGGGCGAGGGCGCCTTCACGGAGCGGGACGTGCAGAGGCTCATGCGCCAGGTCCTGGAGGGCGTCTCCTTCCTGCACGCCCACCGCGTGGTGCACCTGGACCTGAAGGTGAGGCGCCCGGGGCACAGGGGGTCGGCTCCCCTCCTCCCGCGGGCACCCCAGGCGCTGGCAGCCTCGCCCTCCCATCCGCTCTGCCCAGCATCTTCTCTGCCCCTCTCCGGCCTTCCCTGACCACAGCTTGCTTTGTACATGACATCTGCACCGTCACCCCCGGGCCGGGGCTCGCCAGCCTCTCGTAGCCCCAGCTCTGGGCACAGGGCCGGGCCCACGGCCCGCAGGGCCATCACCGGTATGGACCGCAGCCGGACGGATGACCGGCAAACGTTGGCTAAATGTCGACTGGGAGCCCACCAAGAAAAGTCACCCTCCCGTTCAGGGGCAGGGGCGACGGATGCGGGGTGGCATGGTGGCCCACTCTGGGAAGGCGGCGGTTCACCAGGCCCCAGCGTTCCCTCCGCTGTTATAAGAGACGGCTCTCATGACCTTTGTCGTCTCCTTCCCCACTGCCACAAAACGAGGCAGTTTCTGGCTTTCGTTCTTTTTTAAAGAAACTACACTTGTTCCTGCCCCTTTTCACCCACATACCAGCTGGGTGAGGAGATGGGGGGCTGGGCCATGAAGGCCGTCCCTGCCCGCAGCCGCTGCTGAGCCTGGCCCCCCAACCCCTGCTTACAGACAGCAGCCCTCCCTAACTCAGGACTCTGCGGCACACCTCCACACACCCCTCTCCCCAAGGGCTCCTGGGGTCTGCAGTCCGGCTCCCAGCCTCCCCCCCATTGAAGCCACTTCTCAGAGATCTTAGTCTCCCTGTATCAAGCTAACACCTCAGACCCCCAGTCTTGGAGTCAGTCTCTCCTGCCTTTCTCCTGGGGCTGACCATAGGGGCTCTCCAAGTGGGGGCTCACCTAGCCCCATACCCACGCCACCAACTTCTGAGTCCATCCGTCAAAGTATTTCATGTTCTCCCCCCCATCCCAGCTTGGTCTCCCCGGCTGGACATGACCCCCCTAACCTCCCAGCTCCCTTCTTCTCTGCCTCTGCTGTGCCCCCCCCCCCCCCACGCAGCCCCCTGGCTGGTTCCCCACCCAGGACGCCCATCCTCTAGTGCTGCCTCTGATGCCCTTCCCATGGACTGTCACATTTCTCCTTGGCTTTTTGTCTCCTCCTTTGGAAGGGTCGGGACTCTGCCTTGCTTTGGACCCCATTCAACACTTAACCACAGTGCCAAGGACCCCCCTCAGGATCTGGGGGTCCAGGGGGCCCTGCAGGAATGGGGAGGTTCTGATTAGACGTCACTTCAAGACTTGGGCTGGGGATGGCTGGAGGCTGTGAGGCAGACGCCAACTTCACATTACCGAGTGTCTGTGTCGAAACAAGTCCGAAGGTGCCAGGGGACAGGCAGACCCCTGGCTCGGAGCCCCGGCTCGGCCCAGATGGTGCCCATGAGCACTGGGGGCAGAGGAGGTGGCTCTGGAGGGTCCCAGAGCAAGATCGGGCAGGATCAGGAGCTGTGTGGTTAGAGGGGGTCTTGCAGGCTTGGGGACAGCCCAGGGGCAGCCTCAGCCTGTGCCCAGGTGCCCAGGCCCAGAGGCAAGCTCTTGGGGAAGCAGCTCCTGAGCCAGCCTCTGCTTGGGTGCCCTTGGGTGGGCAGTGAAAGCCTGGAGATGTGGGTGAGGGGGCCCCAAATCTCCACAACAGAAAAGGTCTTGCTTTTTAGCAATCCAGACTAGAGAAAGCGTTCCTTTTGGGGCAGTTTGGGGTCTTATGGGCAGGAACAGCAGGTGACCAAGGAGGAAAAGTACCCCAAAACCCTTTGCTGAACAAAGACATGGGGGGGGGCTTGGGATGCTGCTGGGCCACAGGCCCTCTCAGAGCCTCAGTCTCTTCATCTGTCCCTGCCAGGGCTAAGCAAGGCAAGCCTCACAGGTCACATAAATGATAAAAATTCCTTCCTTGGAGTGATTTGAAGCCCAACAAGTTGATTGTTGCTAAATAAACTCAAGCACTTTAGAAATTGCCATTTTTATGATGTTTTTGGAAATTATTTTCTTTTAGCCTCAGAATATCCTCCTGACCAGTGGATCTCCATTGGGGGATATCAAGATAGTTGATTTTGGCCTTTCAAGAATGATGACAAGCAACGAGGAGCTCAGAGAAATTATGGGAACCCCTGAATATGTGGGTAAGAATCAAGAGAATTCTAGAAGAAAAGGGCCCACCCAAGGCACCCCCCGCCCCCAATTTCCAGATGAGAAAAAGAGACCCAGGGAGGGAAAGGACCCCTCCACGTCAGTCAGTGAGTACTTGGTAAGGTCGCCGATGAGCTGGGCACTGCAAAGGGAGGCAGGAATCAGGTCCTGCCTTTGGCAAGCTTACCGGGTAGAGGAGGTGCCAGCAAATCTGACCAGATGAAGTGTCCATCCTGAGAAGTCTTGTTTGTGCAGGGTCACTGGACAAAGTGGGGGTTGGGCGAGTTAAGGGGTGAAGTGACTGCCAGTGTGGTTGGATTTGAACTCGGGTCTTCCTGATCCCAGGACCAGTGCTCTAACCACTCTGCCCCCCAACTGCTGAAAGAGGAGTTTGGGGGTTAAGGTCCCAGCATTGGCAGAATGAAGGGATGGTGAAGATGGTGTGGCTCAGGAGCCTGCGTCTGTGTGCCTCCCTGGGCAGGGGGAGCCCAGGCGGGCATACGGGCAGGGTGGGCATCTCATGAAGAGGCCCTATGAGAATCTATTCAGTTGTCGTTTTCACTGAGGACTAGCTCATTAAAGCATCCTACAAGCTCTTTGGAGAATGCTTCTGTGCCCCCCGAGAGGATTTGGGAGGGGGATTCTCTGCCCCTCGTTTAGATACTCTGTGAGGCCCCCTTGCCTGCCTTCTCCTATGGAAGCATGAGCTCTTAAGAAATGTCCCTGACTTTGCCTGGATGGCAGCTCCTCCAGGTGCACCCCCCCCAAGGGTCATCCCCAAAGCACCCCCGGCCAGGCCCAGGGTTATTCTGTTATCCTCACAGCTGATTTGTTACCCTGGCTTACTTGGGGGCAGGAGGTAAATGTAAAGGATTGAAAGACGTGGTGGGGTCTCAAACAGCTCCTGGCTCTTGGGCTGGCATAGGCCAAGCCTCTGGGGTTTTAGGGGTGTCTTGTCCATCATGTGACTGGTGCCCTGCTCAGTGGGACCCTTCGGTGGGGGTGGTCTCTGTAGAGGACAGAGGTGTGGTTTGAGACCTTTAACCTGGAGCCAGCTCAGAATGAAGGTAGCCTCAGATGCCCAGTCTCTGGGCCAGGCTGGGAGAGCCAAAAACCAGGGGCACTTTGGTTCCTAGTTGGGGAAGAGAAGGTAGAAAATGGCAGCATCTGTCCCACGGTGGTCAGGAAAGCCGACCAGCTTGACTGTCTCTCCTCAATTTCATGGGCCCAAGCAACTCCCTGAGTATTTGTGGAGAGCACTGCTTCCCCGGTGTGTGTGCTGGCCAACTGGGCCTTGCCTCCAACTGGTCACTGCTGACCCTGGCCTGGGTTCTGACCAGTCCTTTCTCTGCTTTCTTGCCCAGCCCCAGAAGTCCTCAGCTATGACCCAATCAGCACAGCGACCGACATGTGGTGAGCATCGGGGCCCCCGGGGCTGCTCTGGGCTTCCTCCAACACCTGCCCCCCCATACTGCTGATGCCCTTTTCCTTCATGTTTTCTCCTCAGGAGCATTGGGGTCTTGGCCTACATCATGCTGACGGGAATCTCTCCCTTCCTCGGAGAGGACAAGCAAGAGACGTTCCTGAATATCTCCCAGATGAACATCAGTTACTCTGAGGAGGCGTTGGAGACGGTGTCCGAGGCGGCCATCGACTTCATCAAAGCGCTCTTGGTTAAGAGACCCGAGTAAGTGTGTCTGCCAGACGGGTCACTCTTCCAGTAGCCCGTAACACGGGGCTTTTGCCGTCTTGGAAGGTGGGATTTCCCATCGAAAACTCCCCAGATTTTGAGGAGCCTTCCCGGCCTAGGCGGTCAGCCTGGCCAGGCCACCAGAAGGCCTGTCTTTCCTAAGTGCTTCTGAGATAACTGACCAGGAGTTCGGGTGTTATCTGGGGGGTGTCCTGTCCAAGCTCCTGGTCGCCCCAACTCCTTGAGGTAAGAGAGAGATTTCCTCATGCTTGTGAATGGCCTTAGGAATTGAGAAAGTTCATAGGGGGGTGTGGTGTTTATTGACTCAAGTCCTACCACGGTCCTCCCCCCCCCCCCAGCCCTGCTGACCCTCAGGTACATCCCCTTAAGCCAGAGGGCCTGATAGGCTGCTGTTGGTTTGACACAGGGATCGGGCCACCGCTGAGGAATGTCTGAACCATCCCTGGTTAACCCAGGGCAATGGCCCCGAGTCTCCCCTACGGCTCAAGGGTTTCCTGGAAGAGCCGGGCGACCCCCAGGAAGAGGAGGCTTCTGTGCCGGACTCGCCGGCCGAGGCTGAGAAGCCAGAAACAGAGGAGCTGATTGTGGTGGCGTCCTATACGCTGGGGCCCTGCCGCCAGTCAGAGGAGAAGAGGGAACCCAAGGCCAGCTCCAAGCGGTTCAAATTTGAGGGACCGCCGCTGCAAGAGTTCATCTATTGAGCAGCTCTGAGGTGCAGGGCCTGGTGGGGTCCAGGTTACTCGCAGACCTGGGACCAGATGTTCCTTGTCCCAAGGAGAGGTCTCCTAGGCCCAGAGGATGGTCAAGCCCAGACTGGGGGACCGAGCTTCGTGAGCAGAGACGTCCACTAACTCATTCTGTATGGAGGGGGCCGGTGTCCGCACTTTAGTTTTTTAATACACTTGGCGCTGCTCTCTTCTTCATGAAGACTCTTTATCTGAAAGTGTTGGTTTTTTAGGGAACCCTCAAGTGCCAATTACCACTGGAGAGAATTTGCCAGAAGTTGGGGTTCAGGAGGGGTCACTTCATCCAGAGTGGGCCTTTCAGTGGAGACTTTCTTAGCATCTTAATTTAATTTAAAGGCACAAGGTCTTACCTTGGGGCTGGGCGGCAGTTGGGCTTTGTTTGGGGGTGGGGGGGCAGGAATGTCCCAGTTTGTTTCCTACTGTTCCACTCTTTGCTGGGCTCCTCCTTGGGTGGGTCATCAGTGAGAAGCCCCTCTCCCACTGCTCGGTGGGTGGAGGGGTGGTTCCACTTTGGGGGAAGAGACTGAACTGATGGTGATCCAGATTCATCGGTCCACAGGGTTGCTCTCCTTGCTTTCCCTCCCCCAGATGAGGTCACTTGGTACAGGGGTCAGTGTGATCTGACCAATATGGCTGTTGGTCAGTGAGAAGACCCTGTGGCTGCCCCAGGAGGCTCCAACCCTGCCATTTCCAGTAACATCATCCCAAAGGTTCTAGAACCTTGATTGGCTTTGCCTCTAGCAACTTCCCCACTGCAGGTTGGTGTATTGGAAAGATGATCCCCAGTTATTTTAATTGACTAAAATTGAATGTCTATTTGTGTTAAAACTTGGTCGGTTCTTAGAACGCCATAGACATGCTAAAATCAAGTCAGCCCCTTCCATCGGAATCACCCATTGGAAGCTGCTCCTGGAGCCTCAACAGCCTCTGTCTTCTGGGAACCCTGAAACATAGGTTGTGTCCTTGTGTGGGACCTCAGTATTATTAAGTCTTCCCAGTGTTGCTTTCCTTTTTAATTTATTTTTGTTAAATCTGTGACTTGTCCCTTAGGCTGCTTAGAATTTGTTTCAGGTGAATGGCCAGTGTAGATAACCACAACCAGTTGCCTGAGGCTCAGCTCACGTTTTGGGCTCCATTTTCAGGCTGCCTCCTTGGCCCGTGCCCAGGCCAGGGGTGTTCCCCTGGGGACCCTCCCAAGGAGCAGAGCTTCTCCCTGTGGGCTCCCCTTGGATCCGGGCCTTTTCAAATCTTGCCCTTAAAAACCCGCTCTTTAATAACGCTCAGATACAAATGAGGAATTTCTCTGATTTGGAAGTGCCTGGGCTTCGGCGGGATCACACCCTTCAGATCTTGTCTCGTTTGTGTTTCTATTGCTAAATAAACTTATTGACTTGTCTTTAGCGAATTTGCCAATTTTCTTTAAACTGGCTGCTTCGCGATTGGAAATGGCCTCTGATTTGTTAATATTTTGTGCCTTAAAGTTTGGGTTTTTGTAAGTATTTTTGAGTCCATCATTTGTGTAAAGTTATTAAAGTTTATTGTTTCTAAGTTATAATGGTATGGAAAGTCTTTTCTGAGCACAGCAATTCAGCATTTCTATCGCTGCTTCAGGGGACATCACTGACTTGTTTCCTAACGCACAGAGTCCGGTGTCATAGTTACTGAAAACCGTCGAGCCGCTATTCTGTTAGCCGGTCCAGCACCGAAGCCCACTCCCTCATGTGAATCTCCCGCCGTTATACGGGGAACCCCCCCTTCCACAGGTGTAACAGCTGAGCCCCGGAGAGAGAGATCAGTCTCTTACTCCCAAAGCCAGCCCTCTTTCCACAGTGGGGGCCTGCCATCCTCACTAAAACCAAGGAGCCCACCGCCTCCAGGAAGCCATTTGTCACCAGCACACTCCCCAGCTGCTGGCTCTGGCCTCTTCTCCATACTTTCTGTGGAACCCACATTCACCTCCTCCACCCTAGGATGCTCCCCACCCCAGGACCCTTCCTTCCCCAGGGTTAAGATCCACCTGGGCTCGCTCCTCCCCCCACCTGAAGTGTCTAGCCCCAATGTCTAGGAATCCTATCTCCCAAGGAAGAAGCATTTACTGAGCCCAAGCTAAGAATTCAGAGACCACCCTGGGTGTGCTCCATGGAAAGGCCTCCCTGGTGGCCTCAGGACCCCCAAGTGAGGGGGCCCAGCCTTTGTTTTCTGACTTTGATGGCTCTTTGGGGATCCACTGACTTTGACTAGTCTTTCTCCTTCCCCTTCTGGGTTACCCATGGGGTGCATTTTTCCCCTAGACTAGGGAAGGGGCCTAAGATCCAGCCTGGGTGGGGCTGGGAACCTAATTGCTCATCCCCTGGGGTGCAAGGAGTTTGTCCTTCTCTAGGGCACCATGGCATCAGGGAGCAGTTGTGCAAAGTCACCCTCTGGCTCCAGTGGCCATCAGGATGACTGGGGATGATGCTGGATGCAGTGGGAGACCTTGGCCTTTTCAAGCTAGGGTCTTTCACACGTCTCTCTTTGCCTGAGATTGTGTCCATTCCATGATGAAGGTTAGGTAAGAAAGAATGGCCTCTTTAATTTAGTTTAAAGGGGAAAAAAAATCAATCTGGGAGGGGAGACCCCTCAGGGTTTCAGGCCAAAACAATTGCTATTTACATTTCAATCTGAGCCCCAAACAATGACCTTGGGCTTGGCCTGGGACCTCCTGTTGGTCGACCTATGAGAGCCAGAGTGATTTGGGGCTGCTAAACCCCAAGTGAGTCTTGGCCAGGTTCCAGTGATCCAAATTTAGGTTCCTTTGGGCAGAGCATCAGCAGGTGAGGGTACGATGCCCTTTGGGGACAGAACCAGAGAGGAGAGGGGTGAAGAACGGCAGCAGGTGATGTCAAGTCCAGGCAGGTGCTAAGGAGTACTGGATTGTTGGAGGAGAGCGGCCGCAGACTTGTGAGGAGGTAGTGAATGGAACCCACACTAGGAAGGGATAATGGCAATGAAGAATGTCCCTACATGTACATAAGAGACCCAAAGTCCCCTGAGCATCCAGGGTCCAAGGGGAGATGAGTTCATGTAGAGGACCCTGCAGCCTGATCTGAGAAGGGGCAAGTGTATCTGAGCAAGGACCTTCCGGGTTCCTTCATGGGCTGAAGTCTCACGGGGAGGCCATTAGGTCAAGGGGGGACCACAGAGAATTGTTCTGGTTCCATCCATCAGGGGGAAATGGGATTTATGTTAAATGTTCAACCAAGGTCCAGAACAACCGGGGTCAAGAACACACTGGTGGGATAGCCACTGGGAAGAGAAGAGACGTGGGTCTCATGGGCTGGTCCCAGGCCAGACAGCGAGAGGTCCTCGAGGCCTGCCCAGAAGGTTAACAGCTGCCCACGAGCCAGTCAAGGGGAAGAGGATCACTTGGGTTTTGGTGGAGCTCTGTAGATAGATAAAGCACAGTCTCCACAAAGTGAACTCTCCTCTCCGCTTTGCCGGTCACAGACATTCCAAGAGCCCTCCCCACTGACTCAGGAGAGATAGACCCTCCGTTTGGCCAGCTGAATCATCCCACCAGCTGCTCTTGGTGGGGTTGCCCATCAAGATGGTGACATGGTGGCTTCGGAGACACTCACCATGGCCACCGAAATCAAGTCAATGGAGCTAGACTTCACTGCCCTGCCAGCTACCATCTTCACTTTAAAATCAGCCCTTTTTTCATCATTCAGAGGCAAAAACACGTCATTTACTGGACCCCCAGCTCATCTTTACCTTTGTTATAAATGAGATTCACTCATTTATAAAGCTTGATAGAAGTGCCATTGGTGAGCCACTGGGATTCAATGCAATGCAATTGACTAGACATTGATTGGGCACCTGCTGAATGCCAGTCAAAACTCTCTCCTGGCCCTCTAGCCTCTTCCATTCCATTTGCCAACAACCACATGGAGGCAGTTGTAAAATTCAGAATAGACACCAGTCAATGCACTTCATTTCCAAGGAGATCAGAAGAGCCCTAACAGCTGGGAGCCCGAGGGAAGCCTCGGGGCAGGAGGAGCTGAGGGTTGAGGGTGCAGCAATGAGGGGAGCGTTCCCTGCATGGGCAATGGGCTGGGTGAAGGAAGACACTCTAGTGGGAAATAAGAGACAGTCATGGACCAGGAATGGATTCAGCTGGATATCCAGGGCCTGAGGTGGCGGGTTGAGGAGTCACCCTGGGAGGAGAGCTTAAATTATTTTTAAAGAACCATCTGTGTTTTATCTTGGGAAAGTAGGGAGCCGCTGAAATGCTTCTTGGGGGAAAAGGTTAAACCAGGGCTTTAGAAAGATCAGCTTTCTGCTATGGAAGAAGAGGGGTCTAAAGGATAACAGTGGCTTCTGTAGTGGTGGTGGTGGTTCAGCCGTCCAATCATGTCTGACCGTTGGTGTCGTTTAGGATTTTCTGGGAGGGATTTGCCATTTTCTTCTCATTTTACAATTGGGGAAGCTGAGGCAAACAGTGAAATGACTTTGCTCAAGGTCTCAGGTCATCCTTAGGTTCAGATCTGCAGCCCATGCCTCCAGTAATAACAAGTAGCCTGCATATACATGGATTACTTCATTAGGTTCCATTTGACCAATTAGGAGACTTCAAAATGGTCCCAGAGAGAGGTAAGACCTGTGCAGCTTTGAATGGAGAGATTTTGAGAGATGTTGGTGAAGTCAACATTTGGTAACCAGACAGGGGAGGGGGCCTAAGGGATGCCTACAAGGATGCCAGCAAGGATGGTGGCATTTCCAAAGCTCGGTGACTGGAATGATGGTGGGGCCCTTAGCAGACATAGGGAAGTTAGGGAGAGAGGTGGACTCTGGAGGACAGATAATGGAGGATGCCCAGCACCTCCGGGGCTTGGGCCACGAGAGTCCCTGGCCCCAACATTCACCCCCACCCAAGTGGGAAGCCCAGGAGCCTCCTGGGGAAAACCTGCCACTCAGCTTCACCTGCCCCTGGCTTCAGGTAGGGGCAGTGGAGCTTGGAGGCCACTGTTTGTTTCTGAGCTCTCTCACCCCATAGCAACCGGGCTTGCCCAGAATTCTTTCAAGCCGAGCATTAGTCACCTTGCAGAGGAGGAAGAAATGAGGTGATTCAGGAGAGCAGGCAAAGGTGGAGTAGCAGGGAAGGCTGGCTTCTCCAAGGGGGGGGTTCCCTTCTTGAGTCATTTCCTCCTTTCCCCTGGAACTTGCACTGCAGAATGGGGGTGAAGCAGGAAGTCCCGCTCAGGTCCAGCCAGGTGTGGGATCCAGCTAGGTGTGCCTCAAGGCTCCCACTCACCTGAAGCCCTCCCCACCCTGAGGAGGCCGGTGGGACTCGGCTTCCCTACAAGGGCTCCATCCTGTAAAACAAACAAGCAGGCAGTTCTAGCGACAGGCCTCTAGAGCGGCATCACACCAACATGCACAGGGAGGTGGAAATCAGAGGCCTCTCTGGCCTCTCTGCTTTGCTGCTCAGAGCCCCTCTGGTCAAGGGCAGCCGGACTAGTCACTGCCATCTCTGGGTGATCAACCAAGTGAGGGCCCGGAAGAGTCCTTAGAGCCACTGAGGCCAAGTCCTGTGTGACAGAAGAGGAGACTGAGGGCCAAGAGGCTTGCCAAGCTCACCCAGGCAGTAAGGGTCAGAGGCCAGACTGGAACCTGGTCCCAGATTCCAGGCAGGACTTCCCCTTGGGTCACGCCAACTCCATGCTCTCCCATGGTTTTATTTCTCATGCTAAAGATGAGTGAAAAATGGCCCCAGGGCCGGGGCAGACCATCCATGGGCAGACCATCCACAGGCGGCCCCAGGCTTCCTGCTCTTTTTAGGGCACATAGCTTTTATAGGACCAAACATAGGTTTGTTGGTACCTCCTCCTCCCAATAACTGAATGCTGTCACCCAGTAAGCATCACTAAGCGCCTACTGAGAGTTGGGAAGACAAAGAATGATCAAAGACATCTCCTGTTTAATGAGGGGATCCCACGGTCACAGCCAATGAGCTTGAGACTGACCTGGCACTAACCACCAGGGAGAGACCCTAGAAGACAGGGAGATGGGGAGGGGCTGCTGCAGAAGGGAAGGAGTTGGGAAAGCCTGGGGAGGGGGATGAGAAAGGAGAGAACCAGAGAAAATCCTGGGAGGCAGGAAATGACTGGAAAGGATTGAGTATGGGGCGGTGGAGATGTCAGAGGACCCCAAAGGGAGCAGGGAGCTTGTGGTGAACCGTGGTGAACCACTTTCACATCGCCCACAAGCATGAATCTGAAGGGCATCCTCGGGCAGGCAGTGAGAGGCTCGTCAGCTTTGGCATCCTCACCCATTGGGCTGGACCACCAGCTTTCAGAACTATTCTCTGCATAATGTCGTCTTTGAACACACCGGTCTAATCCCACCCACTTCCTTCTTTATTGGGTCGAAACCATCGTCCTCCATGTCCTGCCCGTGAGTCATCCCTCACAGTCCAATGATTCCAGTGCGTCCATAAGCCGTAATCTCTCACCAGGGTCCAGTGGAAGTGGGCTCCTCCTGTATAAGGAGCTGCTGGTCTCTGGGAGGAGAGCAGGGGGGTCCCAGAGGAACTCTCAGAGCAGAGCTCCCAGGTCGGTCAGACCCGTTCAACAGCTTCTCATAATCCCTCCAAAATTTGTCAGTTTTCCTTTGGGCATCTGGACCAGGCTGGAGGGAGTTCCTCAGAGCTCCTTTAATGTGCATTTCCAGAATTATTACAATAATACAATTATTAATCACATGTTTATGGCTCATATTCATACTTTGAAATCTGTTGTTCACATTTTTAACCATTTATCTATTAGGGAATGGCTCTCAGTCTCACAAATTTGTTTTTGTTCCTCCTATTTCTTGGCCAGGAACCTCTCTCAGAACTTGCTATAGGTATTCCCCCACATTGCTTGTTTCTCTTCTAGTCTGAACTATATTTGCTTGTTTGTGCAAAAATGTCTACACTTTATAGGATCACATCTGTCCATTTTATATTCTGGGATCCTCCTCCTCCATTATTGAGCATTCCATCGTTGCCTCGTCTTGGACCTGAAAGCCGATTCTTCCTCATCCTCCAATCTGCCTCCGAGGCCATAGTTTTATGCCCGAATCATGGGTTCTGTTGGACTTATCTTCACAAATCAGGTGAGGTTTCAGATTTTCCCACAATTTTTTAACTAGAATTGCTGGTGGTCACTTCCTGTGACTTCAAGGGTAAAAGAACAATCAGGAAAAAATAAATGACCGTTGGGATGGTCGTGCTCTAAGGCCGCCACACGCTCTCCCTGGATGATGGCCCTCATCATTCTCTGACCCAGAGACAGTGAATGCAGCATCCCAGTCCTGTGGACCCCCACCTCTCCATGAAAGGAATGGACCCATTCTAGAAAGATTTTTGATAACAAAGACTGAAAACATGAGAGGTTTGAGCCTCATGGGTTTTTTTTTTAACTCTTTCTCTGAAAGAAAACCATCAAACACCAAGGATCATGCACAACCTCATCTCTAAATAGTGAAGGTTTTGGTCTCAGAGGCCTTTCTTTGACCATGCCACCTCTCCACCCCCCCACCCCAGGCTCTTCCCTTGGGTCCTTAAGCTTTCGATTGAACTGTTTCTATGTCATTGGTTTACTTTGCATGAATTTAAGAAGATGTGTCCGTGGGTCCCCAGATGGCTTGTGGGGTGGTTGACCCAAGCAGGGTGGAGACGCCCTCCCCTGGCCGAACTCATGGTCACAGTTTCACAACGCCTCAGGTCTATCCAGAGTGGGAAGCTGACATCCATCCCACGCTGGCCTGGACAGTCCCCATGGGAAGATGTCCACTCCTTGTCAAGAGTTGAAATGACCTTCCAGCCAAATGTGGTGTCTTGGTAAGTGAGACTTTTTTAAAACAACTCATCAAACTTAGCTGTGCAATGACAGGTCCATAGGAGCAGATCTAAAAACTGCAGTGCACTTCAAGCCACCTTCTGCTGTGGCTTTTATGTGCCCATGTGTAACTGAATGGTTTCCATTCCATGTCCTTGCTGGGGCCTGGATGTAGAGGTGGGCAGGGATAAGTGTGGCCCCGGACCTCTTCAAAGCCTTGGGGGGAGGACCACTCCTCACATCCACGTCTTCCTGGGGCAGCGGTCTCTGGGGGGTTGGGGGAGGGGGGTTACAAAGGCATTGATTTTAGCCCCCGTCCTCCCGGGATGGCCTTCTGTCCAGACTGACCAGAAAACCCGAGAGGATGGTCATCTGGAGAGTGGAGCAGAGTCACGGTTCTGAGCTGGCTCCCTCGGTCAGGGCGACTGATAGGCTGGTTGTGGACAGAGGGGCAGCCCGGGAACTCAGGACAGGGGCACCGGGGAGACCGAGCCTCTTGGGGGGGACCTCGTTCCTTCTCCTGAGCCGCTTGTGGAGGGTCCATGAAGCATGGCAGCTCTAATGATATCAATGGAAAGTCTCCATGGAGTTTTGAGGATTCCAAGTGCTTTCTACATGTGGCTTCATGGGGTCTGTGTGGTGGGGATTGTTATTATAGTGAAATGGGTTTTACAGATGGTCAAACTGAGGCAGGCCTTAACTAAGTGACTTGGCCAGGGTTACGCAGTAAATCCTGAGGCAGGATTTGAGCTCAGGACCAGGCCTCTATCTGTTGGACTGCCAGGCCATTTGATGTTATTCCCTTAACACACACCCAATATCACCTCCCAGAGAAAGGACTTCTTCCCTGACAGTCGCCTCAGGAGGCCCCATGCCCTCTGTTTACTGTAAATATAAATGGCACACAGTGCTTAGAGCATTCAGGAGCAGGTGGCACAGCACCCAGAGGCACCCAGGGACCCCAATGCAGCTGGAACACAAGACCAGGAGCATTTCCTATACCCCAAAACCTCTCCCTGACTGTCTTCCCTTTGCCTCTGCTCTGTGGCCTCAGATGCACCTCCTGTTCAAATCCATGACATCAGACTCCATGATGGGCATCAGTCACCAGGTTGGCATGCCAGGAACGTGGGCAGTCAGCAGCGTCTGCGTTGTCTGAAGGCCCAGGATGCCGCTCACTGGGCCTTCCCCCAGAGCCCTGGAGGGAGGTGTTGGGGAGGGAACAGCAGAGTGGGGACCCTGTGTCTCCTTGGTGGTCCCCCTTCCCCCTCCCCTTCCCCTTCTTCCTCTCAATTCTGCCCATGAATGGGGGACAGCTGTGGGCTGGAAGAGGTTTAAGGGCTTGTCTATTCTGAGCCCGACTCATCAAACATAGGGAAACTGAGACTGGGGGGGGCTGGAAGCCATGAACAGAGGCCGTGTGTGGGTTCCCTTGGCCTTGGTGCAGAAGCACCTCCTGTGCTGACCGGCGGTTGCTGGGCACAGCCTATGTGTCAAGTGGGCAGGGGGCTGGGCAGAGCTTTGGTCTCCTGGCCCCCGCAGCCCCGCTGGGCCTGGCGAGGCTGGCGTCCTCCTCCTCCCCCATCCGGGCTTCCACTCCCTGTCTCTCAGGCCACAGCGGCATCCAATGACCTTGGCAAAGGCGGCACGAAGGACCTGAGAGCGAGGGGGCCATGGTCTGGCCCTGGCTCCCACTGCTGGCAGAGCAGATGACTTCCTGTTCTGAATTCTTCATTGAGTTAACTGGACAAGCCCCCCCACCCCATGAGCTTCTTTGTCCTCCTGCCAACAGTCCCAGCCACTCACTTCCGCCATGGAGACCTTTTCCAGAGCAGACTGGCCTTTGTCCTGGATACGGGCCAAAAAGTGGCCCTGAGACCGCAGTTATGCCCCGGTCAGCCCCACGCTCTCTGACCATCCTTCAGGAATTAGGGTGAGAGGAGACCGTAGCCCCGGGCCTGAGGGACCCTCCCTGGAACCCTGGAGAGCCCAGGACCTGGCTGCCCTTCCTCTCCTTCGTCATCCTCTCTGGTCATTCTGTGTTCTCACCCCAGTGGGCTGAGAAACCCCAAAGCGCCAAGGGGGATGATGCTGCAAAGCTCCAAATGAGTGAATCAGTGCCCAATGTGTCGGGGCTTGGACTCATTGCACATTTAGCTGTTGGAAGCCTTGCTCGGACCAGGTGGTCTCTCCAGGATGTGCTCCCCAACCCAGGAATGCCACCAGAGACCAGAAAGTAGATGTGGGGGGGCAAGGCTTCCTCAGTGGGGTGGGGACAGCATGCCATGAGCTCCCATCATGACCCTTGGCCGGCTTTTCTGAGGAGATGAAGGTCCAAGGCTCCATCTCCTTGACCATTCCTGGATGGGGAGTGGGCTCTCCTCGGCCAGGCCAGGACCTCATTCCATCCATTATCTTCCCTCACCCCTCCCTCAAGCCCCCACCTCTCTTTACCAGAGGTGCCTTCCCTCCTCGTCCCTCTCACTCCTTGCAGTCTGGCTTTTGACCCTTCCATCCTGACCCTGCTCTCCCCAAGACTCGTCTCTGGCCTCTTCCCCAACCCGATGGTCATTCATTGCCTGGGTGTCCCCCTCCTGGACTTCTGGGGGTTGCCCCAGGGGGTGACTGGCCATTCCCTCAGTTCTCAAAACACTGCATTCTTAGGGCGCCTCTGGTCTCCCGTCCCCTCCCTCCCATCCTCCTTCTCTGCCAAGGCTCTGACCTCAGGCTTGGGTGACCTCACGGCCTCTGTGCTGAGGTCCAAGATGCCTCCCACACCATCTCCACCCAACACTCCAGTTCCAATCCTGCGTTTCCAACTCATTAGCGACTATCTCCACCCCGACCTCAAACACGCCATGTCCTGGACCAAACCCACCCTTCAAAGCTGAGTGGAGGATGGGTTGGAGAAGGGGGGAGGGGAGGATGCTATTGCAGGAGCGCAGACCCCATCCTTTCTGTCTGGACAAGGACACTCTGGGGGATTCAAGAGGAGGAGCAACTTATTATGGGTTTTAGTCCTTCATTCTCGAAGACCACAACACCAGGGAGGTGACCTGTGATCAGAACATGGATTGGATTTGAGTGAGGGGGCTGTAACCCAGCCTCGCTTTCTCCTCTAGAGCATGGACCCATGGAGTGGCAGCTCACAGAAGGCAGGCCACGTTGGCTTCCCTTTGTTTTCCAGGCTCTTCTCAGTGTCCAACCCAGTGCTTGGTGATTAAGTGAGGGAAAGGAAAAGGGTTGTTCCCAAAAGGGAACTGATTTTCTTCAATAAATTTTATTTCAGTATTTTCATTTCACAGGCAAAACGGCCAAGTTGGCCTTGGAGTCCGGAAGGATGTGCCCCCCCTTCCCCAGTCCCCGGGAGGTTCTGAAAGACCAGATTACAGAAAAGTCACAGTCTGTCTCTGAGGAGGGAATCTTCCCATTAGGAATTCTCTACATAAATGAGACCACAGGTCAACTTGCTGGGCTTCGATTTCTTATCAGGACAGATTTATCTTGCAGTTTTAGTCGTTAAAACAATGAAAATAGATTTTAGCTTTCACTATGCTTGTCGACTAACTCATTAAAATGGAATATTCCCATATGACTTGAGATTTTGATAGGAAGCAGCCTTCCAGAATCTTCAGGGTGCCAGAGGCCCTCTTTGGGACCACCTTGACCCCTGCAGTCCTAGGAGGATGGAGGAGAAGAGGGACACCCCTTGTCCGGCTCCTTCCTGTCTCTGGACAGTGACCTTCCAGGCTTTCTGCCAAGTGGACGGCATTCCAGAGTCTGGGGGAGGAAAGCCCAGACCTTGGCTTTCCTGCCCATTGCCCCTGAATGACCCCCAGTGTGCCCAACTTGGGAGACTTGGCAGTACCAAGCCCACCAGGAGGTCACTTCCCTGATGGCCAGGGAGCTGCTTGGACACGGTCTCTTCATCCCCATTAAACCCAAAGCAGAGTATGACCAGGCAGCCACTGGCCTCCGGGAAATGACCTGAGTCCTGAGTTTCCCTCCCATTTATGTCTGAGAATCTTGGGGGGCAACCCTGCCCGGGCTCTGAAATGAGGAGCCCTCCCTTCTCAGCTTTCCCTATCCTTAAAAAAAGGTCCAGGGTCTGATGTCAGTGAAGTCCTCAGACATCATGTGCACAGACCTGATGGCCCTTGTCTGGGAAGGCGGGAGCCCAGATCAGATAGACTTGGATCCCTGGAAAATGGGCCCCTGAGCGTGGATTGATCACAGACAGATAGTCATCCGAGGCATCTCCTCTCAGCCTCTGAAGGAAACATTCCCCTGGGCAGAGGAGCCAACCCGGCAGTGGCAGAGGCCAGAGATGAACGTCTTTACTTTAAAAAAATTCATTATTTTCAGTTGAAATTCCCTGCCCCCCCCCATTGAGAGAGAATTGCCACTGTCCACAGGAAGTCTTGCAAAACATTTTGCTGAAGACCTTCCCAAAGCAACTCATTCGTCACCCAGTGACCCTTCAGAGGGGGCCGGGTCCCTGGCATGTCACTGACCGCTCCCACACAGAAAGGGACTGCCGGCACCCTGCCTCCAGGAGACCTGGAACAAGAGCATCAGACTTGATTCTGGGCAGCAATTGGGCCTCACTGGGCAAAGAGAGAGGGAGAGCTCAAGGGAGAGGAAGGCCTTCGGCCTCTCGGCTTCAGTCTGGAATACTGATGCTCTTCCTAAGGCCAAAGAGCCGACACCCTCCCCAGGGTGGCCAGAGCCCAGCCACTGGTGGGGTGTCTTGTTCTCCCTGGGCTGCAGGGGGGCAACAAGCCTGCAGAGAGCTTGGCAGAAGACCCAAAAGAGCCAGATCCTCCAGAAACCAACAACAAATGAGCCAACAAATGGAGCCAAACTGGAACAGATCAGCCATAATATCCACAGCAAGCTGAAGATGGCAGAACCCACGCGTCCCCCAGAGGGGAGCAGGGACCTGGTGGTGGCACGTCAACAGTGAGCATAAGAAAAAAGAGGCACAGGAGACCCCTGGGAAGGTTTGTGGGAGCTGATGCAGCCAGAGCAGGACCAGGAGAAAATCTACACAACTATAATACAAACAGAAGACAACGTGGGGAGACTTTAGGAAGCCGGTCAGAAGGATCCTGACCAATGAGGACATCCAAGGGCTGGCGGCCAAGGCGGCCTGTCTCCTGCAGAGAGGAAACGGATGAGAGGTTCTGGACAGAAGTCCTTTAGAGCGACCCATGGGCTGGGGACACTGTATGAGGTTCGCATTGTGGAATGGACAAAGGCATCTTGGAGGGGATGAGTTGGGGGGACATCTGTGGCTACTTATGGAATTTAACAGACCCTTCAGAAATGATCAATGTTGGAGGGGGTGAGCAAACTGGAACACTACTACATTGTAGGTGGCGTTGCAAGCTGCTCCGACCATTCTGCAGAGCAATTTGGAATTTCACCCAAAGACCTATGACATTTTGCAGAGCCTTTGATCCAGCATTGCTGGTTATTTATGGCAGCTCTTTTGGTTGACAAGGAACCGGAAATTGAGGGATGCCCATCAATTGGGAATGGCTGAATGAGTTGTGATATATGGATGTAATGGAATACGCTTGTTCTATAAGAAATGAGGAGCAGGCAGCTTTCTGTAAAACCAACTAATGTCGAGTGAAGAAGCAGAGCTGGGGGATTGGACACAGGAGCAGCCACGTTGTCCAGTGACGATGGACTCAGCTCCTCTTGGCAGGACAAAGATCCAAGACAGTTCCAGAGACTCACTATGCAAAAGATTACTTATCCACATCCAGAGAAAGAACTTTGCAGTCCAAATGGAGACTACAATAGCAGATTGTTTGCTTTTTAAAATTTGCTTTTTTCCTTTTCATGTTTTTTGCCCTTTTTTGTTCTGATTCTCTTTTCACAACATGACTAATCTGGAAATGTGTTTAACATGACTGCAGATTTGGAACCTGAATCAGATTGTTTGCTGTCTTGGGGAGAAGGAGGAAAGGAGGAAAAGGAAGAAAGGAAGAAAAATTTATTTAAAATAAATGTTGAAATGGAAACAATATAAAGACTAGCAGACTGCCTTCTGGGGGGTGGGGGTGGGGAGGGAAGCAAGAGTAGGGGAAAATTTTAAAACTCAAAATAAATAAAATCTTTCTTTTATTTAAAAAATACATGTTGAAAAGTATCTTTACATGTAATTGGAAAAAAATACAAAACAAGACCCTTTAAAAATTGTCTCTAGGATTGTCTACAGTTCATATACAAACCCATACTGTACCGTAAATATTGAAATATTTGTAGCTTTCTGTTATTAACAAATAAAAAAGAAAAAGAAAGAACCCTGAATTTGGGATCTAAGCCAAGTTCTGTCACTGGCTCCCCCTGGAAACTTGGGGCTCAGTCTTCTGTCTGAGCTCCAACCTGGACTCCCCCAAGTCTAGGAGAGGGATGCTTGCAGAAGTTTGTCCAAGACAAACTGGACAGAGATAAAAACCAAGATGATGTCATATCGCATGCCAAGAAACCAGGAACAGCGCCCCAAGGGGAGTGCCGCCACCCTCAGAACAAAGGGGACGTGAAAACAATCTTTGGGCATGCAAGTCCACAATTGATTAGGCCGAGCCCTGGACGTAGTGCTGGGGAGATCTCCAGGGCAGCCGTCCCTTCTGAGAGTGGGCAGAGCCTAGAGTCAGCGTCTGAGGCTGGAAGACCTGGGTTCAAGGCCCGCCCTTGGCCCTTCCTGACTACCTGACCCTCTCTGGACTAAGGGCACAAGGGAAAACGGGGCTGGAGGAGGGGGGGTTCTTCCCTGGTTCCCAGAGACCAGTTAAAGCATTAGTTCCCAATTCCCCTGACCTGAGAATGGACTGATCCTGCTCTGGCTTAGCACCTGGGGGGCATCAAAATGCCCCCCATTTAGTTTAATAGCTTTTAAGCAACTGAAGCTTAAAACTGCCTCTCCTATGAGTCTCACAGAGAAGGAAACTGAGGCAGGGGTGCCCACCAAATAGCCTCTTTGGCACCCCAGATTTTCATGATGAGCTGCCAAGACGGGGAGCTCATCACTTCTCTGCAGTCCCCCTTGCTTTGGGAGGCTCTTTGTTAGGAAGCTCTTTCTCATCTCAAGCCCCATTTTCCTCTTTACAAAGTGCTGTGGCCATTAGCAAGGGGTGAGTTAGGGGGTGTCCAGCCCAGGCCAGTGAAGACGCCCCCCCCCCAATTGGTGTATGAAAATGATTTGTTCCAAGAGCTCGAAGGTGGGAGAAGAGGCCAAGGTCATCCAGTGTACCTGGGCCATCATCAGGCTCCTGACTGGGGAAGGGCTTGGGGACAAGGCACCTTGGGGGGGCATGAGATGGGGGGGAGTGGGAGAAATGCCCCATAAAGAAGGAAAAGAGGAATAGCAAAACATGGGGAAACTAAGAAGGAAACCACAAGTTTGGAAAAAGTGGAGGGGGTGTGGGAAAACTGGAGCACTAAGACATTGTAGGGGGGTCTCCCTCTCTGTCTCTCTTCTCTCTGTCTGTCTGTCTCCTCCCCACCCCACCCCCATTTGGACCAGCTGCCTGTTTGGTAAAGATTTCTATTCCTCATCCATGGCATTGATAAAACCACTGACCCGCCCATGCCCAAGTTCAGGTCCCGAGGACCCCCCACTGGAGACCTTGCTCCAGGTTGAGGGCAGTGGGCCGTTGGCCCAGTCTTCCAGGTCCAAAGCTAGTGAAGCATCGGTCAGCACTGCCAGAGCATCCCCTTCCTCTAAGAAGAGCAGCCGGGCCTGGCAGCCCTGGCAGGCGTCCTTCACCCTGGGGATGATGTATTTGTTCACTAGAGACATGAGACCCAGAGCAGCAGTGTCGTCATCCCTGGGAGCCTTTTGGCAGCCAGGATGTTTACCCAGGTAAGGGTAAAGTCATCTGAGTTATGCAGCAGGGGCGATGCCAGCGCCCCAGAGGGCATGAGTCAGGTCTTGTCTCACTGGATGCCCCGGGTGGAGTTGAGAGCCTGGGCCAGCCCTGGGAGGGACACCCTTGCCCCAAGGTGTGCCAGCTGCAGGTGAATGGGCAGGAGAAGCTGCCCAGCTGCCCAGGGATCACTTTCCTTTGTGAGCTGAGGGAGAAGCCAGGCAGGCTGGGGGGACCAGGAAGTTGCACCTTGGACCTGATCCTGCCTTTGGGGATCACAGAGGCAGGTCAGGGCAGGATGTGGCCTTCCAGACTTACTCACCTGTCCAAGGTCCACTGTACAGGTGAGGAGGCAAGGAGCAGAAATTAGCCCAGGCCAGGATTCGAACCCACTTCAGCTCTCTGGCAAGGGCTCTGTTCTTGCCTCCTTCTGGACCCTCAATTCTAATTAAGCTCCGCGGGAGGGCCGGCCACCCCCAGGCCACTATTTCAGAGGTCAATTCTCTGAACAGACAAGCTGGCCTGCAGAGGTGATGGTGGTGGGCAGGGGTCGGAGCCAAGGGGGAGGGGGGGTGATCCCATGGTGCCCATAGAAACCAACAGAGTAGGGCACCAAGCCAGGCAAAAGGGGTTTAGAAGCAGCATGGCCAAGTGGGTGGCATGTGGGACTTGGAATCAGAAAGACCCAAATTCGAATTCCACTCAGACACATAGCAAATGCGATTTCTGGGTCTCTCTTCTCTCATCTGCAAAATGTGAGAGTTGGGCTCCATGGCCCCAAAGTTCCTCCCAGCTCCCAGCCCCGACGTCACCCCCACCCTCAGGACTCAGTTTCTTCATGTGTAAAATCACAGGGTTGGATTTGGAGGGCTTGGCCGCATTTAGGGAGAATCTTCAAAGCCACGTCTGGAGCATTCATTAGTGGAAGTCTGACCATCAGAGCGGGGGGCGAGCAGAATCCCAGATGAGCCGAAATATTGCCCCTCCCCTTGGAAAAACCCTTTGGGTTTTCTCCTTTCTCCTCCATTAAAAGAAATCAAAACCAAATTAAAAGCCCCTCCCCCCACCCCACTGGACTTGAACCCTCACTAGGTTGTGTGTAGCCTCTGACTGCAAGGAAAGGAAGGGATGGAGAGACCAGAGGGGAACCAGCCCGGGGAAAGGGAGCCTCAGCCTCCGTGTGTGTACGTGTGTGTGCGTGTGTGCGTGTGTATGTGTATGTGTGTGCATGTGTGCATGTGTGTGCATGTGTGCGTGTGTGTGTCTGTGTGTAAGGGAACACTTCACAGCTGCCTTTCCTTGAGAACGACTTCTCACCCCCAAATTGCCTTAGAGTCGGGCATTTATGCCCATCTCGGGACCCCCTTCTCCTGCCAGATCTCTAAGCTCCAGGAAGAGTGTAAAGGGGGGTGACCGAGCACCACCCCCATCTCCTCCTCCGGGGTGTCCTGCCTAGTCTCCACAGAGAAAGGAGGGAGGGTGCCTCTCACTTGAGGCCCCCCCAGAGGTCACCATTCCAACCCTATCCCTCAACCCCTTCTACCCAGTCCTTTCTTCCCATGCTCCTCACCCCCATCCCAAAGCCCCTAAGAAACTCTGGGGTCTCCAGATGCTGCTGCTGCAATCTATTTATTCAGCTTCCCTGCTGCCCTCTAGGCTTCTGTCTCTTCAAATAGACATTTTAAACTCTTAAACCCCACACTACCCCCGCCCCCCATGCCACCTTCCCCATCTCTCTAGAAGTCACCCACTCCCTCAGGCTCTCAATACAGGGATCATTCTTGACTCCTGACTATTTAATATGGGGCCAAGGTCTGTCAACTCACCCCGTACCATCTCTCCCATATGCCCCCTGTCTACCTCGACACTGCCCCCCCCTTTGGGCAGACCCTCATCATCTCATGCGGAACTGCAGGGATGGGGTTGCGCCCAGGGTCACCCAGCTAGGAAGTAACTGAGATGGGATTTGAACTCGGCTCCTCCTGACTCTCCGCTGCACCACCTAGCTGCTCCTGGAACTTTCTTCATGCCTTCAATGTCTGATTCCTATCTTAATTCAGCCAATTTCTGAGATGTACTGGGGATGCTTCCAGGCTCCTTGGACATTTCTGGTGGGGGTGGGGGAAGGTGCCTATCTAGTGAACATATCTTTAGGTCCCACCGAGCAGAAGGATTGTCTCCACTTTTCAGATGCTCCGAACCACTGGCCAGTATCTACAGAGCTGGCCTCTGTGTTCCTGGGGAACAGACCCAGGCTGCGGGTTCAAGAGTGAAGAGAGCCCTTGCAGACTTCCAACTGGACAATTTAGACAGGCCTCGTGGACAGGCAGAGGTCCAGAGTCAGGGGGCTCCCTTCCTTGGGATGGGGGCCCCTCCTTGGGGCTGGGAACTTTCTTTCTCGAGGCCTTTGGGATCGGGACCCCCAACTCGGGGCCAGTTTTCCGTCCAGCTGATATGGGGGGTTTCCTTGGTGTACAGTGGACAATAGGATTCCTTCCAGAACTCACAATTCTAGGCTTGAGCATTTGAAAGTGAGTGTCCAGAACTGGGCTTTTTTGAACCAAAAGCCCCCCAGGAGCCAGAAGCCCCCCTCCCCCAGCAGGAAGGAGCCATGGAGGCCCCCGAGTCCATCCCCCTTTCCAGACAAGGAATCTGAGGCTAGAGAGGCTACATGACTTGGGCAGACCAAGGAATCAGCAGGATTTGCCCTCTAGACTTCCTGCTGCTTCTCAATGTCACTTCTGCCCCGCTCAAGGTTCCTTAGACCAGCTTTGTCTTCTCCCACAGACTCCCTAGAACAACGGCCACCCCTGGCACCAGTGCTGAGGGCACACTCCTCCCTGCCGCTTACCCCGGGTCAGGAGGTGTGGACTCCCCACGTATGGAGGGGGCTGATTCCACTGTTTCCCTCAGTGGCCACTTCCAGCCCCTCCTTCTACCTCCATGTTTCCCTTCACCACCATCACATAGCCAGTTCTCAATGAGGGCACCTTCTGACCCTCAGGCCATCTTCCCACCCTTCTTAAGGAGGTTCCTGTCCCAGCCTCATCCTCAGGGACTTCAATTAACAGATCACCATCCCCTCAAACAGCCGGACCTCCCAGTTCATCCACGTTCACAGCGACCTACATTATTATGCCACCTCAGCCACCCAGAGGGATGATGCCACCCTTGGCCCCACCATTATGGAGAATGGAGGCAAAGCCTCCTCTTCCATGATTAAGAACTCTCCACTTCCTCTGTCTAATCACAACCTACCTTCTGCCTTCCACTTTCACTCTCTCAGCCTCAGTCTGGGAGCCCCCGATGATCCTCTTGTCCCCTAAATTCCTCAGTGCTCCCCCTCCCCAGATTCATGGACAGCTACGAGAGCCTTCAGAGGCCAGCTTGGCCAAGGTTTTCATTTTACAGAAGAGAAAAGTGAGGTAAGGTGACATGCCCAAGGTCTTCGCACTTGGGCCTGTGGCTTCTCTCTAAGACTAACCAATAGCTATCTGCCTCAGTACAGTGGGTAGTTCTCAAAGTAGGGGCATGTGGGAGGGAAGGGGCCAGCTGGGAGCTCCCAACTCAACACTATTTTCATTATAATACCAGGAGGGTTCAGCTTCTATGAAGTACCTTTGATAGATTCAACATATAGAAAGAAAAGCCATTGGGGGGGGGCCTTAGTTATTTGGGGAGCCTAAAGGGTTTGACTGCTGGAATAGTGAATTCTGCCTTTCTGAAATTTTAGCAATTTGGTATGACCTTGGAGAAGTCACTTGTCCTTACTGAGATTCAACAGATTCAGCTGTAAAATGAGAGGGGCTAGACTGAAGGACCTCCGAGGCCCTTGCCAGCTCCGGGCCTTTTGTTTTCTTTTCCTAGATCAGTGAGGCCCAAGGTTTAACATTGGGAAGGCCTTGGAGCCCAGGTATGGACTGATGTGGGCTGAGGGGGGTGGAGATTGGGCCCAAGGGAGAGTCGGGGGCTGGAGCAGGAGAGACTGCAGAGTCCTCTGTCCAGAGGGGCAACTGAAGAGAGAGGAGGGGTCCCAGGCAAAGTTTTGGGGGTCACTTTTGGGGTCTGCTCTGGGGAAATTGTCTCCCACCAAGGGTTCCTCAAGCAGCAAAGTCCCTCTGCCTTGGGGGCTTCAGATTCGAATCCTGAATCCTAATCCAGCCTGGGTTTGACCAGGGAATGGTCCCCCCCACCCCCACCCAGAAGCTGGTTTAAAGAGAGGCAGAGAAAGAAGCTCATTCTTCCATCATGGAACTATTTGTAGCAGGGGAGAGGAAGGAACTGGGAGGGGGCCTCAAGGAACCCAGGAGATGGAGAGCAACATGGGGCTGTTAGGAGACAAAGGGGGAGGCAGGGAGGTCCAGGGCACCAGTGACAAGGACCAACTGGGTGGCTGTGCTAAGTGACCTCCCTGGGAAGGTGGGACTCAGTGGCCAGGGGGCTCCTCCCCAGATTGGTGATAGGTAGGTGCTCTCAGGGGGCCATTATTGGCCCCCCCATGAGGAGCACTTACATGTGATACGTGGTGGGGAACCAGCCCACCTCCTTGGAATGGGTAAGCCCAGGGCCCCTCCGGGAGAGCAGGTGTGTGCATACATACACCTGGTGGGGCGTGGGGATGGGCGGAAGGGGCAAAGCCACCAAACAGAAGCTTCTGCTGCAAGTTGAGTCCCTTGTTAAAAAGGAAAAAAACAAGCCTGGGGTGGGGGAGAGAAGAAGAAAGGGTCCCTCTCCAGGCCACGACCCCACTCTGTAGACCAGGCTGAAGTTTAATCTCCTTGTTCAAGGACATCACTGTTTACTTTTCAAGTGAAAAGAACCTTCCTTTCTAACTCCTGTTCACTGAGGGCTAATAATAGGATCTGTACAGCCCATTTCCATGTGGACTAGTTAACTGTTTAGGAATGGAGAGACTGGGTGGAAGCCTCCTTCTGCTGTGTGACCTTGGGCAAGTCCCTTCTCTGGGCACCAGTGTTGGCTCACCTCAGGATGCAGAGGCCAACCTGCATCTCCACATCAGAGAGAGGACCAGTGATGAGACTCACCACCCTGTCCCCAGAAAGACTTGCAATGCCAACTGCTTGGGGATAGGCCAATGTGGGAAACGTCCTGCTGGAGGGCACCATATTGGGGGGGAGGGGTTTCCACAGCTACTGTCCAGATGGGAAGGGGGTGGAGTTGGAAGGAGAGAAATTGAATGAGTGTTGATTTTTTAAATTTAAAGAGATTAAAGATAAACCAAGTGAGGGGTTGGACTTCATGCTTTCTAAGATTCTCTGCAAATCTAGAATTCTATAATCGTGCCTGGGTTCCCTGGGGCTGATCATGGTTCCTAGGGCACTGTGGTCTGCAAAGCACTTTATTTACCTTTTCTCTTCCATTTCCTCATAATAAACATGTGAGTACATAGGACATGAACTAACACCCCATTTTAGGGATGGGGAAACTGAGTCTCAGAGAGGTTAAGGGGCAGGATTGGAATCCAGGTCTTGTCTGACTCCAAAGCCATTAGGACCTCAGCTGAGGCCCAGAAGCCTACAAAGGGCAGAGTAACTGGAGTTCTAAAGATCTGGGGTTAGGGGTGAGAAAAGTGGGGGCACCTTGTTTGGGGGGGGAAGAGAAGATGCAATAATGAAGCCCCTGCTCGAGCTTTATAAGGCCCCACTGGCTCTTCCCCCCCAACTCTGGTTTCACTTTTAAGGGGCGTTGGTTCAGTGAACGACTGAGCCCAGTGGGGATCATTGGGCTAGAGGGTGTGATCTGTGACTAACGTCTCTGACTCGACGACGACGGGCTCCCCTAGATGAGTCAGGGGCCAGCTGTGCCTAAGCTCTAGTCAGGGCTTGCTGGGCTGTCTTTTTTAGGGTGAGCTTGAGCAAAGTTGGAGTAGAACGTTGCAGGTCATGGAGATTAGAGTTGAGTCCATTAAGTCCAATAAGGCCCTCATTTTAGATAGAAATGGAGACTGAAAGACATCAAGTAATGAGTCCATTGTCATCCAGCTAGTGAGTGTCTGAGTGGAATTTGAACCTGGGTCCCAACTCCAGTTTCAACTCTCTATCCCTCACATCACCTCCTGACCGAAAAATGCTGATGGGTCAAGTTTTCTCAGGTCCTTGGAGTGCTGGGGGCTCTTGGCTGCCTTCACTCAGACAGCTATGTTCCTCTGCATCAGTGGTTATCTGGACAGCCTGGACCGTGTGGTGTCTTGGTTACGATGAGCACAGTGACCCCCCACTTGGGATGAAGCTTATGGGAAGACAGTTGGAGGGAGGTTTGAATGATGAAGCTGCTCAAGGAGGACTACGAGGACTTCCTTGCAGCTCTCTTCACACTCTGTGGTCCGACCAAGCTGATGTGTTCCCCATTTCTCACATGCTCTTCTCCATGCCCAGACCTTTGGAATTCATACATTTCTTCTTCTCTATCAGCTCTCAGGGCCCTTAGACTCCTTCAAGGCTCAGTTCAAACCTCCCTCATAACATAGCTCTTGCTTCCCAAATTTATTTTCGATACTTTCCATCCCTCTGGGCTTCCCTTGTGTCTCTTGAAGGGTGAGCCCCTGAAGGGTGGAGACTGCTCGGGTTTTGTCCTTGCACTCCTAGCCCCTGGTTTGATTCCTGTAGGTAATAGGGGTGGTGGACTGCTGCTATCTGCTCCTTGGGGTGCCACGTATGACTACAAGCTTCCTTTCATTCAAATGGCATGCCCCACCAGACCACCCTCGAGAAGGGAGGAATGCTCTCCCTTCCTGGGGTCATGAAGGCAGTGATGAACACAGGGAGCTGGGAATGATGTTCTGTCACCCTGTTCTCAGAAAATGGTGGGGAGAGGCCCCAATTAGCTCTCTGGCAGGTATTGTGCTGCTGAAGCTTTGACCTAGCTAGACTGCAATTGCATCCAATCTATCGTTCGTTAAATAAGGAGAGGAATGCTTTAATTAGTCCCAGGGCCGCCATTAGAAAGCAGAAAAACAACCTTCACGCTGTCTGACAGCCAATACAAGGTTTAATAAGCCGGGAAGGGGGGCGCCAGATCCCGGGATTCTTTGGGTGCCCAGAAAAACATCAAGAACGCCCCTCTTCAAAGTCAGTGACTGCCTAGTGAGTGGCTGCTCTGTGTTCAAGAACTGAGGAAGACAGAAAGCTTGGAAAGAGTCCAGACCTGCAGCTATGAGGCCTGAATCCTAGCTCTGCCTGCACGAGGCAGGCCAAGTCATGAAGATGTCCAGCCTCCTCCTGTGTGAAGTGGAAGGACTAGATGGGATGACCTCGGAGGCCCCCTTCAGCTCTACATGTCCTGGTCCTTGGACAGAAACGAGAATCTCAGCAGCCTGCAATTGGAGGATTCCATTCTGACCAGAAATTATCCCAAGATGATGAATAAATCTGCCTTACAGGAATGTTGGAGCTGACTCTCTTTTTGGAATAAGGTGACATCTGCCTTTCTGCGAGCCTCTGGAACCTGCCTCCACCACCGCCATTCTCCATGATGGTTCCAAAATCCCCGAGAGTGGTTTATCAGTCCCACGGCCAGATCTGTTGGGACCCAGGAAAGAACTCCTTGAGGACATCCCCACATGGAGCAGTAGCTCCTCATTACGCATGTGCACCAATTCCTCCCCATTTAATTTAATAAACTTCTATTTAGTACCTACAACAAACAGCCAACTCCATACAAATCAAAAGCTTCTTCCTTTCCAGTCCTTGGCAGAGAAAGAAGCAGCATTTCCCTTTGTGTCCCCAGACTTTCATTCTTGAATATCTACCATCTCTTCTAGGTCACCTTTTCCTAGAGACTCAAGGCCTTTCCTCCACTTTCTCTGAAATCTGCTCTCCCCCAAAGCAGAGGGGTGTTCAGGGTTTGACTTTCCTCTCCTTCAGTCAAAGTTCTAAAAACCAGAGTCATCTGCCTTTTAGGCCTTCCCTGTTCAATCAGATCCAGAACAGATTTTCCTCTTGTTGCTTTGTCCACTTCTTGAAGGATAAAAAGATCACCAAGGCATGCCATGACATTCAATGAGCTGTTCTATATTTGGGCAGAGTCAGAGCTCCAGAAATTACTCCAAGATGATGAAGTAAATCCTGAAGGTGGAGGAGCCTTACAGGAATGTTGGAGCTGACTCTTTCCCCTCTTAATACACCATTACTAATGCTTAATTAGAGGACATAGACTCAGTGCTCCTTCAGCACAGTGGGGCTCCTTTTCTGCTAAAAACAGACTCTTAGCATAACTCTGGGATCCCCCGAGGCAGACCAAGCAATCTGCTGACTTTCCTGGGGAACAGCAGGGGCCCACTGGTGGTATTGCAGATGTCCCTTCTCTTTTCGGGCCCTCAGTTTCTCATCTGTGGAAGGAGAGTATTCTCTGAGTCCCTTTCTCTTAATGGGTTTCACTTTCCCTCCCTGTGAAGTGAGAATTTTAAATGACATGACCTCTGCCAGTTCCACCCCAGGGGATGCCCATTGCCTCCACATTTGCCATTGATCAGTAAGTGCGAATGATTACTCTCTAGCCATAGGAGAGCAGCGATTGTTTTCATTCTTTGTTATTGCTACCCCAGGGTTCGGTGTCTGGCAAACTGTAGGGGCTCAATAAATGCTTCTTCATTGAAGGAAGGAAGCCTGCATTTATTAAATGCTTAAACTGTCTCAGCCACTGCACTGACAGTTCAGGATACAAATATTAGCCACAAGGGCCAGCCCTCAAGGAGCCTCCATTCTAACGGAAGAAGACAACATACAAAAGGCTTCAGAAAGAAGGAGATGGAAGTACGTGGAGCAGATCATGGCTCTGAGGTCAGGAAGTGAAGGCAGAAGGAGAATGAAGGCAAGATAACTTCAATCCTTTCACCAAGAAGCATGAGGGAAGGGCACAGGCCTTATGCAGCAAACTCCGGGGTGAGTGGGCCACAGGGATGAGAGACTGTTCCACTCAGAAGCGTTGAGTCTTTGAGGAATACTCATGGAGATGTCTCCAACTTGACTAGGAAATTCTGCTCCCAGGTTCTTGCCTAGGTCATAGGATTATAGCTTTAGAGAAGGATCTTACAGAGAAGTGTGTCCAACCCCCAAAGATGAGAAAACAGTCCTGGAGAGATGCGGTGATCTTCCCAAGACTACACAGATCACAGGGAGCAGAGCCAGGACTCCCATTTCATGTCTTCCATTATATACTCTGTCCCAAAGAAGAGAAACTCGGGTGGGTAGAGGAGGCATGGCAAACTCAGCCCCCCAGGCAGCTGTCTTTCATCACATCACTGTTTGCCTAGACTGGCCAATAGGGGGCATAAATGGTGTCCTTATAGGAGACGAGAACAAAGCCTATACTAACAGGCCCTGCGGTCGGCCCAGCCTAACTTGGTGGAGAAAGCACAGCATTCAGGTGCAGGGAGTTCTAGCCTCATATACTTAGATGTGTTATCCCTAACAAGTTCCAACCCCTCTGAGCCTCAGTTCCTTTCTCTGCAAAATAGAGATGACAAAATGTTTCTGTTTCAGGCTAGTCCCAAGGTTCAAGAGAAAGTACTCTACAACTTTGAACGTGTTACATACATGCCAGCCTCAATTACTTGTTATCGTCACTTTTCTCTTGTCTTTTTATAGGGATGGAGGTCATGCAGGCCAGTCCCTCCCCTTGAGATTACCCTGTCATAGTCAATGTTCTGCAGACTACTGCCTGGGTGGAAAACCACAACCGAAGTGCTTTTTGTGGGTGAATAAAAGTGTGGCTGTATTGTCCTCTATCTGACATCCTTTAGCTTAGAAGGGGATTTATCACCCCCATTTGATGGAGAAAAGGAATTGAGTCTCAGAGAGTTGAAGGGGTCCCCCAGCTTCTGTGTGAACACAGGTCTGTTGGCCAAGGGAACATCAGAACCACAATTAGCAAGGAGACAACCTTCACCTTCCTCTGCTTTCACTCTGGTGGAGGAAGGAAGGACTAGCCCAAGGCCCTGGGGGCCCTGGGCAAGGTTCCCATTTTACTCAGGGACAAAGACTCTAGGGCTGAATGATCCCTCTTGATAAAGTGTTTCTTCTTTTGAAAGGTTGGCCTATAGTCAAGAGAAGGAAGGGCTGGGAAAGGAGGAGGGGGCTGATCTAGCTCCGAGGCTTGAGGAGGCTAGCGTGCCCACCCAGAGTCCAGGAAGAGATTCCCTCTGAAGGAGATTTCTATTGAGTAACATCCTGCAGAGAGGATGGAGAAGTCAAAGGCAAGTCACTGAGGGAAGTTTCAATGGACAGTCACTGCCTGCCCACGGAGGCTTTTCAGAAAGACTTATTTTGGACAGCATGAACCTGGCTTTGTTTGCTCTGTTGAATGAGAAGAAAAGGAGGTGGGGAGAATGGGCTGAGAACACTTAAGCCAGCCCAGGCCTCCATCTGGCACTCCCTGGCCTTAGCAGGGTCACAGATAATTCACCAACTAGCTCCCGGCAAAGGACTGCCCCTGTTTTTTCCAACTGAGGATCAGACTGCTAACTTCACAGGTGATAGGTTTCCATGAGAGAGACTAACAGTTATCTTAGATGAGTGTGGGTGATGGGTGTACAAAAGGGGGAGCTCCCCCAGAATGGCAAACCTGACCTGCTGCTCAAGGGCTGGGGCAGCTTAGAAACTGGGGCATTTCTGACCCAAGTTCCACCTCATCCAAGGACAAGGGGAGGGGGTGAGCTCAGCTCTCTGCTGTGGGGTCCCTCACACATCAGGAAGTCTGGAGACCAGCAAGCAACCCCTCAGGGTCCTTGGTACTTAACGGGCTACGTCTTGTTATCAATGCTCTCTCTCATTCCACTCCCTGCGTCTTCCAAGCAGAGTTGACCTGCTCCAGGCCCCCAGGCCACTGAAGGCATGACATCATCCCTGGCCCCGAATCCAGGCCTGGCCGCTCTCTGCTTCCCACCAATAGGAGCCTGGCTGGCAAGGAGAAAAAGGTCTTTGTGAATAGGAAGGCTGGAAGTCTCCATTCAGCCATCACTGAGAAGAGGAAATAGCCACAAGCAACCAGCCTACTGGAAAAGATGTGGACAGGCCTTCCTCTGAGGCTTCTAGGGACCTTTCTCCAAATCAGGATGTGGGAAAGGGGATCATCTGAGCGTCCAGAAGCTTGGTAAATGAAGTGGTGTGCAGCCCGGGTCACAAGGTTTGGGGGTACAGGGCCCAGAGTCTGAAGCCCCATCTCAGACACTTCCTGACTGGGTGATCTTGGGGACATCACTCCACCTGCCTGTGCAAGGCAGTGCAAGTGTTCAGACACTCCATCTCTTGGCCTTTTCACAGATGGGGAAACTAAGGTTCTGGGCTTGATGATTCAGTTCTTCAGAATGTTCTCATCCTTAGACTATGTTTTTCATCACCTCTTCCCTGGATGAAAAAAGAAGGTGCATGGGGAAAGTCAGAGGGGGAAATTCTACTGGCAGAATAGCTGGGTTTGAGTCATCTGTGACCGGAGATATTGTGGTGGAACAGATTTTTGCTAATCATGAAAATATTCTGACCTTTAGAAAGTTCCCACATGAAACAATGCTTTTACCAGAGACTGAATTGGTTCACTTTAAACATTTGGGTGTCTCTCTATAGCATCAGAGGCCCAGGAGCAGAAGAGAGAGAAAAGTGAACTAGGCATCAGGAGGACCCTGGGCTTGGCCTCCACCTCTGACAGCGCCTGGCCCTGAGGTGGTCCCTGAACTTCTCAGAAATCCGGTAAATGGAATCTGCTGCTGCTGCCCCTTGATTCAAGGGACTGTCTGGGTGACTCCTGCAGGTTCATCTAGGAGAGCCCTCAGAAATCTTAGAGTTCATTTGGCTTCTTTTTCAGAAGAGTAAACTGAGACCTAGGAAAGTTACTCAAGGTCAGACAGGCAGCAGGGGGCAGAAGTACCCTGAACATAGCCCTAGAGCCCAAGCCTCTAAGGTTTCCTGGTTCATCCCCCTCTGAGGGTTTGAACCCTCTTGGTGGGGCAGATGTGAATTTTGTCCAGAGATGGGTCAGAAGCAAAATTGCTCCTTTGGCCCTCGGACCCCTCCCAGGGGTGGATTCACCTGTGAATCCTCTCCTGGTCTTTTTTCTGATGGAAGTTTCCCCAACAATTCAAAGCCAGAGAAGGAAAGATGACACAAGGCCCCAGGTCACCCGACTGGTTTTTCTAGTGGGCCCAGGGCCTAGAAGACAGCCAGCCCTGGTAGTCCAGGAAGGTTTTTATAAAAGTGAAGCCAGGCAGTTAGCTGAGGCCCATAAACACCATGACTGGACCTTTGAAGTGGCCTGACTCCATCTCTCTGGCTCCGGCCCCTTCTCTCCTGGGGCTCGGTGCGGGAGGGGGCTGACTCTGGAGCCGTCTCCAAGTCTCCAGCTGACAATACTATTCTCCAAGGGAGGGTGATGACCAGTGCACCGCTGGCCCCAGGGGACAGAAAAGAGGCCACAGAGAAAGGGAACTAGGTGAGACAGAATTGAGAGTCCTCTCTCATTCTGCAGTTCTAATTAAAACTCATTTCCTGCCCCCCAGACCTTTGTATCCCACTGTCTCCCCCACGAGGAATGCACTGTGTCCTTCACTCTCCCACCTTTTAACTGAGACTTTTCCAGATTTCCTCCTCCCCAACCTAAGCCCCAAGTCTCCCCATTATCTTGTATCCATCTTCCATGGCTGCCCCGTTAGAATACAAGCTCATCGAGGCCAGCAGCTGTTGCTGGGCCACTTCTTTAGTGTCCATCAATAGCACCTGGCATATGGCAGACACTCACTGAATCCTAATTGATGGAAGAAAAGGCTCCGAGGCCTTGTTGCTAAGGAACTTGTGGAGGATTCTTGTTGCCAGGGATGCCATGGGAGTGAGGCTGCCCAGAGTCAAGGGATGGGCTGGAGGAGCACAGTCTGGCCTTCACAGTCAGTCAACTGCTAAGAGGTGGGCACAGTGTTGTGTGAGGATACAAAGAAAGACTGAAGCCCCCTCCCTGCCTGCCCACAAAGGGCTTCTGTTCTAATCTCTACAAATAGTGAGATCCAACAATGTTGAAGATTGGCTGTGGGTGCACTACTCTGTGAGTCGGAGCAGGGGGCAGGGGCCGGGTCCCCTTGGCCTGGCTCAGATTTCTGGAATGGGAACAAGGGGTGACCTACTTTTCACTTTTGCCTGGGAAACAAAGGGACTTGACTCAGTAGCTGAGATCCAGACCCCTGGGGCTGAGGGGCAGAGCCTCATGCCAGAAAGGAAAGGCAACAGACAAGAAAACTGTCACCTGGCCCCAGTTCCAAGACCCCAACCCTTCTTGACACCCCTGCCTGAGGGATCTTCCTAAGGAAAAAAAGGGGGTGCTGGGAAATGAGCCTTTTGCAGAACTCATTAGTGAAACCTTGCTTATTCGCCTTTTGTCTATCACTTTCTAAAGTCTGGACAGTCAACAAAAAGACAAATTTGTTTGTTTTCCACAACCTTCCTGTAATCTCCCTTTTCTGGGCAGATTTCCCACGACTCCCCCTACCTCATCTCAGGATCAAGCTGGCCTGCCTCTAGATGATCCCCACATCCAGGCTTCCATCTCCTGAAATAAGATTACTATTACTACTATTTTTTTTTACTATTTATTACTATTTAGAGGTTTTCCCATATTGACTTGAAAACATGCTGCTCCACCCATTTGAAGACCAAGCTGGGTTCATTTTGGCTTTGTAGACTCCTCTCCCAGAACAGTGCCCAGCCTCTTAATTTCTGTTGAGTTCCATAGCCACATTTTAAAAAAAATGCTCTAAATCACCAATAATTAGAGAATCAAAACAATCTTTATTGGAACTTTATTTTTCCAATGATATGCAATAGGAGCTTTTCAACATCCATCCATTTGCAAATTTATGAGTTCCACATTTTTTCTTACCACCTTCTATTCCCTGCTCTCCTCCTCTTGGAAGGAGACAGTTTGATAAATGGACATTCGTGCTTAGCATATTTACAAAGTAGTTATTTGAATCAGAGAAATTAGGACTAAGGGAAAAGGAAAACCAATGAGATAGGAAGGAACAACACAAGAGAAGTTTTTAAAATGTGAGCATATTATACATTCGGCTTCTGTGAGGCCCCCCCTCCCCGGATGTGGATGGCATTGTCCATAACAAGCCGCTCAGAGTTGTCCTTCATCTGAACTGCTGAGAGGAGCAGCATCCACCTTAGCTGATCAACTCACAATGTTGTTAACGTGTATACATCGTTCTCTTGGTTCTACTCCCGTTGCTCAGCATCAGTTCATGTAATTCTTTCCATGTTTCTTTAAAGTCCAATCACTCATGGTGAAAATCAACTTAAAAAACCACCTCACACCTATCAGATTGGCTTGCATGACCAAAAAGAAAATGACAAATGATGGAGGGGTGGGGAAAATAGGGACACTATTACACTGTTGGTGGAGTTGTGAATTGATCCAACCATTCTGGAAAGCAATTTGGAACTATGCCCAAAGGGCAATAAAACTATGATTTGATTCAGCAATACCACTATTAGGGCTACACTACAAAGAGAAAAAAAGGAGAAAGAAAAAAAAGAAAGAGGAGAAGGAAGAGGAGGAGGAGGAGGAGGAAAAGAAGAAGAGAGTCCACCTGGGAAGACTTGTATGAACTGCTACAAAGTGAAGTGAGCAGAACCAGGAGAGCAGTGTATACAGTAACAGCAAAAACTGTGAAGATCATCAGGTTTGAAAAACTTAGCACCTCTAAACAATACAGTGCTCCACCACACCTCTAAAGGGCTCATGATAAAATACGCCACCCACCTGCAGGTAGAGAACTGAAGGACTGAAGATCGAAGCATATTTTGCTCTTGTCCTCCTTCCTCCCTCCCTCCCTTCCCCAGTCCCTCCTTTTCCTCCTTTCTATCATGGCAAATGCAGAGATTTCTTTTGGACAACTCTCCGTATTTATACTTGGCTTGGTTTTTCTTGCCTTCGTAGTAGGTTGGGGAGAGAGAAAGAGTAGGAGAGAATTTGGAACTAAAAAGAAAAAAAAACTGAATTAAAAAAAAATTTTAGTTGAATTGAGCTGGATTGTTGACATTACCAAGTCTTCTCCTCTCCAGGCCTGTTTCATTGTCCTTAGGCTGAGTTGATGATGTGAGATACCTGATGGTGCCCACATTGCAAGAAATAGACTCTTCCAAGCAGGTTAAGGGTCTTTCTTTCTCCCTACTCTGGAGACCTGAAGGTGGGACATGAAAACTTGTCTCTAGACCATTGTTCTGCCACTAGGCCCTCCATGGTCCAGAATGAAATAAAAGAGATCTTTCCAGTAGCTAGTGGAGATCCCTTTGCCAAACCACCCAGCAGCAACATCAACAAAAATCCTTGGGGATCATTTTGGGGAATAAATAAACCCACAAAATACCTTTTTAATCTTTACTTAGAGTGGAAAACAGGTTTATAGTTTTATTTCATTGATAAAGGTTTTGACCATTTAAATTGATATATTAAAAATATAAATTTAAAACCCATCCTAGTCATTAATGTTTACTTTTTCATCTCTATTTCAGGGGAAAGGTTTCTAAGTAGTAAAAGACAAACTGGATTCAGAAAGTACAAAAAATGAGATTGTGTAGGTGGAATAATTTTTCTTTATCCCACAATTTTTTAAGGACCTTGAGAGGTGCTAATGATTAAATGAAATCTTAAAAACCTTCGACCAAGTCAAGTGTCTGGCACCCGTGACATAAGAACATCAAGTCCCATAGGAAGGGTCCCTAAACCCAGGGTCTCTAGCCAGGGCAGGCAGGTCTGGAGGAAGGACTTTTCTGGGCATCCTGAGGTTGAGGAAGGTGGTTGCTGACAAGGAACACTAAAGCATCAAGGGATGGTCATCACTACCTTTGTACCAAGGAATTGTTCAGGCACTCCCAGGATGCAGCAGAAGGAAGGGGAGGGAAGTAGAGAAGTATAAGCCAAGAACTAAGAGGAAGACCTCAAGGTCAAGGTTATAGAAGGAGTCTGGGAAGAATAACAAGCCTCCCTCCATTCAGCCACTCAATAAATAACTGATTAAGTGCCTATGTGTCCCAAAAAAAGACAGTCCCTGCCCTCACAGAGCTAACACTCTAATGGGGAAGAGGGGCAACAAGCAAGTAAACACAAACTAAAGACAGAATAAATAGGAATGAATTAGGAAGGAAGACATAGAACTGAGAGGTTGGGGAAGGTTTCCTAGAGAAGGTAGGATTTTAGTTGGGACTTAAAGGAAGACTTGGAGGTCGATAGTTGGAATAAGGAGAAGGAGGCCTGTCCCCTAGGAAATGCCTGGAGCTGGGAGATGACATGTCTTGTTCTTGGAATAGCCAGGGGGTCAGTGTCATTGGATGGAAGGGAACATGTTGGGAAGTAACCTGTAAGAAGACTGGTGAGGTAGAACGGGGTAAGTTCTAAATGCCAAACAGAAATTTTGTATTTGATCCTGGAGACCATAGGGAGTCACTGCAGTTTATTGAGTAGGGAGTGCCATGGTCAGAGCTGAGCTTTAGAAAATTCACTTTATGTGGCTGAATGGAGGATGGATTGGAGTGGACAGAGACAGGGAGGCAGACTTCTCAACCACTCCTGCACTAATCCAGGTGGGAGGAGATGGGGGTCTGCTCTGTCAGAGAGAAGGGGGCAGGCAGGCAGGTACTCTGAAGCGCCCCTGCCCTATGAAGTGCCCTGTACTGGGCTCCTGTCCATCTGGACTCATCTGGGTCTCCATGGGAGATGGCCACTGGCAGAAGTGTTGGGGGTTGGGGAGGAGAGCAGCCTCCGTGGGAACTCCCAAAGCTAGCAGTGCTCCTCCTGGAGAGTTGGCCAGCTGCTGCTCCTTTTCCCTCAACTAAGGTGCTTATTAGGATGTCATTAAAAGTCCTTATTCACCTTATTAATTACAAAGCTGTTAATTATGGTGGGTGGGGGAGGGGGCCGTGGGATCTGCGGGGTTAATGTGGAGGTGTTTGCAAAGATGACGTCTTTTCCCTCGGAGTAGTTATTAGCTCCCTGGACTGGTATTGGCGGGTTTCTCTGTCTCCCAAAGGTGTCTCCAGGTTCTATCCTGCTCCTGTCACTGGAGACAAGGCCAACAGATGATTCTCACCTTGGACATGTTCAAGGGAGCTCTTTGGGAGTGTCTTCCCTTGAGTCCTGCCCAGACTGTCTCTAGAGAGCACCTAATTAGCCATCCTTGCAAAACCAACTCTGCCATTGAGTCTGTGACCATAGGCATCTGAGAACTAGGTAGAGAATCTCCTGGCCATGAAAAAAAGGAGATAAGATCTAAATTCTGTAAACCCCGGGGCTTGAGACAGTCTTAACTGTAGCTTCCATTTCTGTCCTTGTGATCCATCAACAAATTATCAGAGTCCACCTCTTTCAGGTTTTTCATGAGTTTGTTCTCTTATTGATGTGAGTAGACCCCTCCCAGGATGCAGATCACGCCTCCTGAGTTACTCTTGATCATACCTTCCCACAAGCCCTTCCAGGATTCTGGAGGCCACTTTGAGGCCTGAAATTCTTCACCTTTTCTCTATCGTGGACCTCCATGGCAGTCTGGTGAAACCTAGAGACTCTTGTTCCAATTCATGTTATTTTAATGCATAAAATAAGATACATGGATCACAAAAGAAACCAGTTATATTAAAATACAGGCATCAAAATACATATGTATATTATATGTAAAAGTCCATGAATCCCAGGTGAAAAATCTTGTCTCTTAGCCTTCTGACGTTCCATGGGCTCCAGCACGGCCCCCAACCTGCTGGTCTACAAGACCAGGCCATTCTCTTTTATTGATCGCACAGCTCCCCACTAGCCTGGGCACCATTTTGAATGTTTTCTTTGTTTTTGAGTCAGCCGAGACCAAAAGCTGCTTTGAATTTATCCAGACTGGTCCTTACCAAACGGACAAGACTCAAGGCCTTCCCTTGTCGGAAAAGTTTGTCAGAGCAGCAATTGTCTCCTCCAACCTCGGGGTCACCATCACGCTCAGATGAGTCAGAGGAAACTTCTGTGAATTCTACTTACTGAAGAACGGAAAGCATAAGATCATCAAGGCGGGGCGGGGATTTGGAGACACCCAAGGGCTGGGAGCCTCTAGGTCCCAAGGCAGTCCACCCCACGTTGGGGTAGCGCTGAGTATTTCTTCATGTGCATTTGTGCACAGGGCTTATTTCTTTTTTGAAATGGGGGAAGGGAGATGTGGAAAGGGAAAAAAATAACTCTTGTTAATTGAAGGGAAAAGTTTTGTTCTTCTTAAAGAAATGATTCCCTTTCCTGTGTCCTACCGCCTACATAATTCATGACCAACTTGACCTTAAAAGAGAAGGGAAACTGTGCTGGGGTCTGCCAGTTTAGAGCTTGTGCACCCCCTGGTGGCAAGGGCATTGACTGCTCCCCGTGACCAGAAATGACTAAATCCTGGGATCTAAGGATCAGAAACGATAAGTATAATTCGGGAAACCTTCCCCCTCCAAGGTGGGAATCCTGGGCTGGGGGGGGGGGATGAGGGATTAATGTCTGTAGGGCGTTTCCTTCAGATACCCTGAACAGGAACTGGACTGGGAAGAAGCAAGTCCCAGAAACGGGCTATTTCCTGACCCTGCCATTATTGTGGTCTTTTCTTTGTTCCTTTCCCTTCCCATCTCTTGTCCTCTTTTCTTCTCTTAAGGCATCAGACAGGTCCTCCCATGTGGGGTGAGTTTCCTCCTCAGCCACCCTGACAGAGGCAGATGTTCAAGATTTGCTAAGGAGGCGTTGGGCTTCTCAGCCTGGACACTCTTCCTTTCCCCACTGCCCCCCCCCCCAGAGGGGTCCAGGTGGACCAAAGTAGCTGATTCTCCACCCAAATGGTGGGCTCACTTGTGATCGTTGCTGCTGGCCCATCACCTGATGAGGGGTCTGATTCTTGCTTCTCCCATGGAATCCCATTGAAGTGATGGAAGGAACAGAGGTCAGGATCCTCCCTCCCCCAGATGTCTCCACACGGTGATGCCGTCCATATGGCAGATGCTGTTTATCTTCTCCCTGATGCATTCAATGTGTAATACACCCTCCTGCTTCCAGTTTCTCTATTTCCGTCCCAGGCTCCTCATCAGCATTATCTTGGATGATTCCTCTCCCCCACTTCACACCACCGGTCAGTTGTCAAATCTTGCTGTTTCTACCTCCACTATATCTCTCACCCTTGACCCCTTCTCTCCACTGCCACAGCCACCATCTTTTGTTCAGGTTAGATCTGACTGTGTGGTTCCCTACTCAACCAGGGTCTCCCTATTGCCTTTAGGATAAAAGGGCAAATCCTCTATTGAGTTTTTCAATCCCAACATGTCTTGAGCTCAACCTGCCTCTGAAGCCTCATTGGTTGGCCCTCCCATCCCATTACTCTATGGTCCCTCCAAAGGAGCCTCCTCTTTGTTCCCCACCCATTGGCCCCTGCATGAAAGGCCCACAGACCTGTATATGCCTGTGGATGGTTGCCTCCGGGGATCCCTCCTTTCCTTTTAAGTTGCACTCCCTATTTCCAACCAATGGGGTCCTCCCTCCCCAGCTGTCTTGGAATTAACTACTTTCTATGTATTGCTCTTTACTCACTTATACTTGTGCTATGGATGAAATCACATGTGTGCACATCTCCCCTATTAGAAGGGAAGATCCTTTAGACAGGGATGGTTTAAATTCAGATCCCAGTCTCAAGCACAGTTCATTCCACATATTAGGTGATAAACAGCTGATCCATTGATTGATGACAAGATGATGGAAACAATTCCATTTTTCTTCTGATATGTCCTGGTCAGATGAGCTTAGCTTCACGATGGTGTGGAAGTCTTGTTCTGTGAATGTTCTGTCCTGGTGTGGACCCACCCAAGAGTCTCCAGGCCTTGCTGGGTTTGCCTGCAGGGCTAGGGGCCTAGGAATGCTTTTCAACAACAGACCACTCCCATCTTCCCCAGTGGTCAGTCCTTCAGTCAGTGCATCTATTAGGCTCCTACTGTTGTCAGACATTGGGGATACCAAGAAAGGTAAAAGACAGATGTAATCCTTGACCTCAATCTAGTGGAGAGATGACAGGCAAACAAGATCTAGAAAAGAGACCTGGAGAAGACTTTTTATGGAAGGTGGAACTTTAAAGGAAGGGAGATGGCAGAAACAAGAGGCCAAGGGTTCCAGGAATGATGGACAGCTGAGGAAAATGCCCAGGAGCTGCAATGTCTCATGCGAGGGGCAACAGCAAGGTGGCCACTTCACTGGATTGCAGAGAATGTAAGAAAATTAGAAAAGTAGGAAGGGCTTGAAAAGTCAAATGGAGGAATTTATCTTGATCCTGGAGGGAATAGGGACCAAATGGTGTTTGTTGAGTAATGGGTAACATGATGTTTTAGAAAAATCATATTGGTGGCTGAATAGAGGTTGTATTGGAGGAGGAGAGACTCAAGGCAGGCAGATCCCCCAGCACCTTCTGAAACAGTCCAGGAGTGAGGTGATGGGGGTCTGCAGCAGGGTGGGGGCAGAGAGAAGGGGTGTACTGGAGAAATGATGTAGAGATGTAACTGGAAAGGATGGGGGTGGAGAGGTGAGAGAGAGGTTGGGAACCCAAGGATGGCAGGATGGGATCACCCTCCACACTGGTCAATAAATCCTTTGGCCAGAATGATCAATTAAGCAAATTAAGACCACCCAAAGACTATTCACTCTTTTAGACCATCCAGAAACATGTTTCACTGTCTGGACCTAAAAGGGACACCTTGATCCCTTGACTAGAGAATTGAAACACAACGAATCTGTTTGGCATAGAGAAAAAAAGGGGGGGCAATAGAAGATTTCCTGATGATCTTCAATTCTCTTTTATTCTAGGGGCCATCTGGATGATGTACAATAGGTAGGAGTGGAAAAATCACCACAGTGACCAGCCAAGTACGTATTCCTATAGCGTTTAAGGTTTGCAAATCCTTTTACAAAGATGATCTCCATTGGTCCTTACCATACCCTACGAGGGGGTTGCTGCTTTTAATCCTCTTCTCCCACTGAGGAAACCGATGCCAAGAACAATGGTGACTTGACCAGGGTTCCACAGGTAAGAGTCAGGAGACAAGCTCCTGCTTTTCTGACTGTGACTCCAACATTCTTCAGTTGTTAAATTATGGAACAAGGGAGAGAAAATCAATGCTTTCCACAGCAGAGCTGAGTGAGCCCTTTCATTTAATTTCCAAAGATATCACAAATAACACACAGCAAACTGGCCTGTGATTAGCAGGTTCATGGCATCTTCCTCAGGGAAAGATGAATGCCACACCATCCCATTCTTCATTTGGCTTTGTGGGTATGCACCCATACATATGTGTATGTGTCTCTGACTGTGTGTTGGTGTATGAATGTGTGTGTATCTGGAGGCTGAGGTTGAGAGGGTGATGCTTTACACACAATATTAACAATAAGTTCCAAGATGGCAGCTCCTTCCAGGCTGACAGGGTCCATGGCTATCCCCACAGCCCTTTGACTCTTCCTGATTGACCAGGCTCAGTCACACTCTCAGTTCCTCCCCTAATCCTACTAGTCAAGATAGTTCAATGACCTTTGGAGCAGAATTCAAATCCATTTGTTTTAGGCCATATTTCTCTTTCTCATCCTGGCCTAGATCAAGCTTTATGGGCTGTTCTGGTTACAGCAGTTAGTAAACATGTGACTGTGTGATGCAGTGAAAATATTTTTCCTTTTTTTTTCCCCAAGGTAATGGATTACCATTTTTTTTTGTCCAAGGTTACACAGCTAAGTAAGTATTAAGTGTCTGGGGCTAGATTTGAACTCAGGTCCTCCTGACTACAGGGCAGATGTTCTATCCCCTGCACCACCTACCTAGATGCTCCCCTCAGTGGAAATATTAAATGAGAGCCATTGTAGAGAGCTAGAAAAATGGTCAGACTAGACGTCACGAAAACTGGATTTCCAACTGAAGTCTGTGGCCTCTGCAGGTTCCTCATTCCCCAGAGCTTCCAAAATACATACTCCCTCGGCCTTGGAAACCCCTTTCCGGTCTGGCTCCAGCCTCCCTTCTTAGGGCTCATTTCTGCCTGTCTGTTAGCCATTTAATAAGCACCAATTATATACCAAGCAATGGAAAGACAAAAACAAGGAAAAAGACAGTCCCTGACCTCAACAGGTCTTTGAGCACCAAGAGAAGGATTTTGTAATTTATCCTGGAGGATTTTGTAATTTATTGGCTGCTGCTACTGGCTTCCATTGCCACCCTCTTACATAGCAGTCAAACTGGCCTATTCTCCATTCCTCAATATTGGCATCTATTTCCTGAGTCCTTCATAGCAGAAATGTCCTCACTCCTCAGCTTTGACTCACAATCCACAGCTTCCTTCATGGCTCAGCTCATGGAGCCCCTCTTGTAGGAAGTCCTCCCTGATCTGCTCAGTCAGATTGTTCTCTTCCCCAAATGATCGTGAATGTTCTCTTCATGTTGCACATTGTATTCCCCAACTGTAAAATGTTTGAGGGTAAAGGCTTTTTGCTTTTCCTTTGTATCCCAAACCAGAATCTCAAACATCATAGCGAATGTTTGTTGGATTGCAGCTAGGCCTCAGGCTCCTATTTAGTCACTGATAAGGTGGGACCTCAGTGAGCCCTGTGGTCCTAATCAACTCTGTCAAGAGAGTCTCTGGTCAAGGAGGGAAAGTCCTAGGTAAGGTGAGACTAGATCCATGTCAGACTGCTCAAGCCCTGGGTTGTTATGAACACACACTAGGTCTTCATCCACTAAAGGTCCAGTTAAGATGTCAATTGGACACTCAGTTTGAGATATCTGAAAGATAGTTGGAGAGTGAGACTGGAGGTCAGTGGAGAGTTTGTGAAGCTTCAGTTCCTCCTGGAGGAGGTAGCCCAGAGTAGGAAGGCCAAAATCTGACCAGGCTGGCTGCCCTTCCAGCAGCTCCCTGCAGGCTTTGGGAGTCTGGCATAAAGAACTGCGGCTGGGGTGCTGTGCGTACCCCCTCTCTTCCCAGGAATCCATCCACTAGGGATTTATCTGAATGGGTCCTGCTGAGTTCAATCTTAGGGAGACCTGGCCTCCAAGGCATTGGACAAGGTTCCTTTTTCTTCTGTTCTTTGGTTCATTTAATTCTCCCTCTAATGACTTGTGGATGAACACTTTGAAAATTTAATTGCTGCTCATGTCTAAGGTTTTCCCCCAAAAGGGGAGCATTCAGATGCAGTTGTGGGTATATTAGACAGAGCTGGGGCCTTGGAGTCAGGAGGACCCCAATTTGCATCTTGCCTCAGACACCAAGGTGGACTACACCACTTCCCTGGTGAAATAATTTTGGTCTGTTCAGTCAGTTTCCTTATCTTTAAAATGGGAATAAAATATGGGAATAAATGGGACATAAAATGGGAATAAAAAATAGCCCCTATCTGGGGGTGGCAGCAGAAGGATTAAGAGAGAGAGATGAAATGTCATAACAGATGCAGATTGCTTTGCTAAATTTAAAATTCATAGAAATTCTATCATCATCATCATCATCAATTATCATGAGATTTAGGGCAGGTTTGAGGTTCTCCCCCTACACACAAAAAATGCTAATGGACCCAAATGGCTTACAGAGTACTAAAGTTCCTCCTTAGATTTTCCCAGGAAGAATACTCAAAGGTGGACAGAATAATCAATCAGTATATAGGTTACTGAGGAAATGGTCCACTTCCCACCTTGGCTCTCTGCTGCCCAACAATTCTAGTCCATGTCTTCAGGTAAAATGGGTTTAACTTGGGTCAGTCCTCTTGGTGGTGGTCATCTCCTTCAAAAATGCAGTAGTGGGCATTGAAGACTCTTCCCTCACTGCCAGTCAGCTCTAACCTCCAGACCTCTTGAATTTACAGGATTTGCCCTAAACCTGGGCACACATACCTTGTTGTATAGATACTCATCTACCTAAGGCCAAGGAAGAAATAATTTTAAAAAGGCAGCCTTCAAACTCATGTCAACTTAGTCAGGAGGCATGGTCCTTACACCATGTGTTTATGGTGAAAGATAGGGTCTCTCTCCCACTCTCCCAAGTCTTGGCAGGATGAGAAGCCTAAAAAGAAGAGAATTATTAAGATGCAATTGCTTGCCTTCAATAATCACCAAGTGACCAGCTCCTTTTGTTTATCAACCAATATTAGCTCAAAGCACCAGGCCCAACATGGCCAGATTAGCAAAGAGGGCAATTGGTTCTAAAGGGCCTAAGAGCTGAATCACCTGGAAGACTCTGATTCAGTTCCCACAAGAGTAGTATTTAAATGTGGGCTTGGTGACTGAGTGAATGAATGCTCCTGGCTCCTCATGAGTCAGCTAGGTGACCTTTGCCTAAACATTGAACCTTTCTTTTTAAGTTAAAGTAATGTCATTTACAAAATGAGATAGAAGTGGACCCCTACATTTTGTGACTTCTAATAAAAATGGTTGCTACTTATCTAAGAAAGTGAAAGAAAAGACAGTGAAGGAGATTGAGAGGGAGAGAGAAGGAAGGGGGAGAGGAAGGGAGAGAGGAAGAAGGAAAGAATGACACAGACAATGGGGAGAGAAAAAGAGAATGGGGTAGGGAGTAGGGAGGGAAAGGGGAAAAAGAAAGTGAGAGACAGAGAGAGAGACAGAGACAAAGAGAGACAGAGAGAGAGAGAGACTGAAAGACAGAGAGAGACTGAGTCAGAGAGCTGTCTTCAAATACCATGGGAGCTGAACAAGTCTAATCTTTGACTTCTGTTTGTTCAAGGTGGGGTTTTCTGACAACTCCCCGATCTTTCAGGCAGTGACAGGTGGCCAATTTGGTCCTTCTGGGTGGTCTAGGGAGTTGGAAATTTCTCTTGATCCCCTTTTCTCTTTATTGTCTCTTCTTCCTGGGCCATTTCACTGCTCAATAGAGCATCTACTTAAAGGGTTCAAGCAAGACTTCAGGGAGAAGGCACATCCTTTGTAATGGGTGATTAAGACCCATTACAATGTTTACCGACTTCCTTCTACACAGCTTGGAGGGACAAGAATTCATTTTCAGGGACAAATAAGCCAAACTCTCCAGCCCCTGAATAAACACCATTCCAAACCAGGAAATGTCCTAAATTCTGAAGTAAAACTTACTTTTCCTTCTTTGATTAGAAGTAGGGAGAGTCTCACAGCTGCAGCTCTGATCACTCAATTGAACCAATCACAAGAACCCAAAATTCTGTGTGTCAACCAAGTCACAAGAGTTTAGTAAGCACCTACTGTATACCCAGCCCTGTTCTCCAGGAGCTTCCATTCTACTGGGAGGAAGCAATATGTTCACTTACAATGAATCAGTTCAAATTAGATCCAAAATAAAGGCAAAGGAATAGGGAGAGTGGAGATGCTAACTGCTGGGGTGATGGGAAGAGGCCCTTGGAAGGAGGTGGTCATTGATTCCATAGTATTTTGACTGTAGTCCACTTTGGCTAATGTCCCTTTCTGGCCTTGGGTTCCTGACTCCATGGATGGGATTGAGGGTCCTTACATGGAAGGGTTGAAAAGTCCATCTTGTAGAATGACATCTACAAGACCAAAGTCCACACTAGCTGGGAATCACACCTGAACTGTTTTTTTAAATGTTTAAAAAAATTTATTTATTTTGAATTTTACAATTTCCCCCAAATCTCACTTCCCTCTCCCCATCCCCCAGAGGAGGCATTCTGTTAGTCTTTACATTGGTTCCAATGCTATACGCTGATCTCAGTTGAATGGGTTGAGAAAGAAATCACATCCTTAAGAAAAGAAAAGAAAATATAAGAGATAGCAAGATTACATAATAAGATAATGGTTTTTTGTTTTTTTTTAAATTAAAGGTAATAGTCTTTGGTCTTTGTCCAAACTCCATGGCTCTTTATCTGGACACAGATGACATTCTCCATTGCAGACAGCCCCAAATTGTCCCTGACTGTTGCACTGATGGAATGAGCAAGTCCATCAAGGTTGATCATCACCCCCATGTTGCTGTTAGGGTGTACAGTGTTTTTCTGGTTCTGCTTATCTCACTCAGCATCAGTTCATGCAAATCCCTCCAGGCTTCCCTGAATTCTCATCCCCCCTGGTGTCTAATAGAACAATAGTGTTCCATGACATACATAGACCCAAGTTTGTTCAGCCATTCCCCAATTCATGGGCATCCCCTCAATTTCCAATCCTTTGCTACCACAAATAGCGCATCACACCTGAATTGTACCTATGTCTCAGGACAAAAGGAAGGTGGGCTCTGACAGGGGACAGGTGGCCCATGAACAGAAAGGAGCTGCAGCAAGGATGGAGCCACTTGGATCCAAACTTGCTTCTGTTTACCAGTCACTGAAGAGTAAAAGCCTAACAAATTTTGGGTTGTTCATTTGCTTCTTTTTTCAATAGAGGTTGGGTCCTGGGAGGGAGGAGTTCTTGAATTCCCTGAATCAAGGCCAGGTCTGTTCCCAAGAGCAGCAGGGACATAGGAAACAAGCTGGACAAGGCTTGGAATGCTTAGAGCTGAGATTCACGAGGGTGGCCCAGAAGGCATCCTGATCCAATCCAGAATGGGGTCCAGGCTGCAGGAGGGACACACAGAAAAAAGGCTGGGGGCTTCCAGAGGAGGCTTTGTGGAGCGAACATTTCAAGAGGGAAGGAAGAATGGGCAGGATTTTGACCACGGACAATGAGAAGGTGACAAGTGGAGGGTACTGCATGAAGCATGTATGGAGGTCAGCAACTACAGAGTCTATTCGAGCAGCACTGAGGGATCTGGAGCGAAGGCATCTTTCCAGGGTTGAGTATGTCAGGCCTATTTTACAAACAACAAGATGGTAAGGAGGCCTGGGTCATGGATGGACAAAACAGGTGACAGGTCAAGGGTGGCCCTCTAGCAGATCATCTCCAATAACCTTCTTTGTGGACTGTTCCTCTCCATCTTCTCTCACAGCTCCACTGGCTGACAGCAAACATTCCCAGGAAGGAGGTGTCAATTGGCACATCCTGGGAGGGAGGTCCACAGAATCTTAGTCTAGAAATCCAACTGGTCTAGCCTTTACCCCAATGTCCACCAACACACCATCCAACCTTGGCTTCGAGGAATCCTTTCACAGATCTTCCTAGTTGTAAAGATGCCTGTTCCCATGTCTTCTGGGCCCAGTAGGTGCTACCCCTGAACACAATGGCCCCACAGATACCTGAAGAAAGGTATTAAGGCCATCAATTGCCCTGGGGCCTGGAGCAGAAGTCCAGGACCTAGAACAGCACCTCTCCTCAGGGAGATCATGGGGTTTGGTTTCAGTACAGGGGCAAAGACCAGAGAGGGAAGCACTTTGGGGAGACTGTGTAGACACTGGCTAACTGGTTCCAGTCTCCTAACCAGTAGAACATAGGATGCTCAATGATAGGCTGCAGATAGGTTCTGCACCAGTTGCCATCAGGTTCTCTTCTCCTTGTCTCCAGTTGCTTCTGGTGATGACTCCACCAGCTTCCAGCTTCCTGGGAGAACCAGTGCTGGTGGGGAGAAGCTCCTGGGACCCTGCATCCTTGTGAAGGGGCCCAGGCCTAGGCCCCTCTGCCTTTGACTTTTTCTCCTATAAAGGAAGGCGATTCATGCCTCTGACTTTGTGAATACAAGAAACAGGTAGGTTGTCCTGGGTTTCTAGAAGCAGTGTAGCAACACCACACCTCACAATAACCCTGGTAAGGTAGGCACCATTATTACCCCCATTTACAGATGGAGAAACTGAGGCAGCTAGCATGACTTGTTCAGGGTCACATAGACAGGACAGATTAACACTCAGGTTTTCTGACCCAGCAAGTCCATCCACTGTACCACCTACTCAACCCTCATCAACCCCACGGTTGATCTCTGACTCCAATCTAGTGCTTTTCTCTTGACATGGGTGTCCTCAGTTCTTTTAGTCACTCCTTATAGGGTCCTCATCCTGGGGTAGGGGAAGAGCCTTGACGAATTCTCAACCTCATGTTAGAGGTTCTGGGTTCCATTTCTACATCTGATGCTCATTACTTGTGTGATGTGTCTTTTTATAAAACAGTAACTGAGCTGTTACATAGAGTCGTATTCCTACAGCTTAAAGGTTTCTGGGAGCAACAAATGACCCTTTTAGCAACATGCTAGTCATGGCAAAAAACAGACGAGCTTGAGCACCAAGTCCCTGCACTTTTCATAAATGGAAGATTTCCAAAGGATTAGCTATGCACCTAGCAGCTGCTGGGTCCCATTGTAAGTCTTCTAACTATGTCCAGGGAGAGGCCTGGCTCCTCTTTACCTTGGGTACGATAACCAACTCCGATATGGTGGTGCAGCTCAGCCTGCCTCAGGACCCTTAGACCCTCTCCTTGGGGTTGGGGGGGGGTGAAGAGCTCCTCTCCAACCTCCATTAAGGAGTCATTTGGGCTTCTCATGTCTCCTTGGTGATATTTTGAGTATTGCCTCCCCTACACAATTGAGAATTTTAAGATTAGGTTGATCTTGTTTGCATTTGCTTCTGCATCCCAAACTTAGCACATAGTAGGTGCTTAAGAATTATTTATTGATTGGCTGATGAGCACGGCAGATGTTCTATGAATGGGGAGATGCTTGTGGCCACCCTGACCACTGAAGGAAATGCCCCTCACTGCTTGTTCTTGCAATGCCAGTATGCATCATATGAGAGAGGTCACTGGGGCAGTTCTAATGATCTCAGGTTCCCTTGGTAGCAGAACCAGAGAGGACTATCCTTAAAAAAGTGTTGTGTGTACCATGGTGTCTTTGAGACCAAAAAAATGACATTGAGTTAAGCATTGGGGATGTAAAGAAATGGTGATGTTGTAGCTCTAGTTTAAATATTGGTGCCTTCCACCCCAACCCAGCCTTGCCCAAGCCCTTCCAGTGTGTCCAGCACCACCATCCGCTTCCCAGAGATTGGATACAATCACACAAAGTGAGAATCTTCTAGCTAGAAGGTCCTGTTCCCAAATCCTAGCAGTTTAAATGTCAAGAACCTTAGAGCTCATCATATCCCACTCCCCGGTTTTCCAGATGGGAGTCATAGCTCTGAAAGGGAAAGATTATAGCCTGTGAGTCCATCAACTCAACCTCTGTGCAACTGGCACCTTAGTGGGAAAAAAGATGGATAGGAATCGGAGTCTTCTGACCCCTGGGTTATTTTTCTCCTTGAGTAAAAGCCCCAAGAAAAATTTAAGAAAATCCTCAGGAAACAGATCCTCTAACTTCCTTTTATGGAATGCTTGGCATGTGTGGTCTTAGTCAGGAAGGTGTGGTCCTCCAAGGAAGCCCAGCCGAGGACTTTGCCTTGATCAATGAGAACATAATAGGGGCGGCTAGGTGGTGCAGTGGATAGAGCACCGGCCTTGGAGTCAGGAGTACCTGGGTTCAAATCCAACCTCAGACACTTCATAATGACCTAGCTGTGTGGCCTTGGGCGAGTCACTTAACCCCATTTGCCTTGCAAAACGTAAAAAAAAGAGAGAACATAATAAATGTGTGTGGAAATGGTGTCATATTAAACAGGAATTGAAGGTGGAGAAGTGGGAAGGACAGTCCATCAGGAAGTGGAGAAACAATTCAGTGCAATTCCCCCCAACATGGGCAGCTGCTGGAGAAAGAATCAAGAGAGAAGAAGCTGGAAGCAGAGACTGCAATTAGAAGGTTGTTCAGTAGTCTAGGTGAGAGGATGAGGTCCCGGACTGTGAGGGCGGCTACACAGGCAGGCAGGCAGAAGAGATGTCTGGAGGTGGAATCATAAAACTTAACAACTGATTCAGTGATGAAGCAAAGTCCTAAGTCAAAGTTGATTCAAAAGATCAATAATAAAGTTTTGTCAGGAATTAATTTCCAAGGTTAAGCACCCAAGTGACTGGAAGTCCTCTACAAACACAGGAAATTTGGGAAAGGGATGGGTTTGGAGAAATGATCTGGGAATTCAACATTTATATGGTACCCTCCCCTCCCCTACTATTTGCTAAGGCAGTCCCATTTGATCCTCACAACCACCCTGGGAGGTCAGTACTTTTATTATTCCCATTTTACAGTTGAGGAAGCTGAGGCAGGTAGAGGGAGAGTGACTTGCCATGGATCACAGTGTCTGCCCAGAGCTCCATGAGAAGGAAGAGTGAGAAAAGTCTCTGGATCTGACAATTAAGAGAGAGGGCATCATCTTGGGGAGAGCAGGGTCTGGCTAAAGGGGGTTGTCAAGTGAGTGTTCAATGAAGTGGGGGCAGCAAGTGGGGATGATTTTTTCTAAGATTTTGACAGAGAGCTTGAGGCAGATAACCTGAGGAAATGGGATGGCCAAGAGAAGAATTCTGAAGGAAGGGAGAGATGGGGGGAGGGCATCTGTAGTCAATGGGGAAGAAGACAAGAGATAGGCAACACTGAGCCCAAGTGAGGAGAGAGGAGCCCAGACCCAGAGCTGAAAGGACCTTAGAGGTCACTGGGTCTGACTCGTAGGAAACAGAGGCTCCTGGGGTGGAAGTGATTTGCATCACCTAGAAAGAGCATCAGTGTCTGAGTTCGGGTTTCCTTGACTCCACATCTTGGGCTCAGCCATGCCAAAGTGGTTTCACAAAGGGTCCTAAAAGAGACAGGATTTGAAGGATGGATAGAATACAGCTGAGGGGAGGAAAGCCCAGGGCTTTGTCCCCATGGAGAAGCCACACAGACAGGAATGTAGAAGCCCTGGAGGGCAGGGAGCAGACCAGAGGCCCAAGAGGGAGGAGAAAGAGGAATTCCAGGATCTTGGAATCTAAAGACTGAAGGGCCTCAGAAAATATCTAGTCCAACCCATCATATTAGTGGAGATAAGGAGTTGAGATGGAAAAGTGGGCTAGAAACCAGGACAGAGATGACTTCTGATGCCAGGAAGAAGTTTGGACTTTTATTGAAAGGAGCAAAGAGGTGGTGATGGTGGAAAACAGCAAAAGGGGAAATCAAGTCAGTAGTGAAAGACCAAGAGTATAACATTGGTGTTGTTGGTAAAATATGAGACTTTTGATCTAAAAATTATTCAGTTAGTCAACTAACCTGTATTAATGTCTGCCTGCTGTTAGATATTGAGCTTGGTGTCTGATGCAAACAGCTGCACAGATAGACACAGACTGGCTAGGCTGGAACCCATGTCCAGTATAGCAATGAGGGGAGGGAGGGAGGCCTGGCAAAGGCTTCTGCAGGACCTTAGCTGGGGATTGACAGAGGCCAGAGGCGGAAAGAAAGAGGGAGAGTGGGCCAGCTCTAGGGGACAGTCCAGGAAAAGCTCAATCAGGAGATGGAATTGTGCTGGGGCCTCAGCAAGGAGTGTGTTGGGGTGTGAGCCACTCTGTGACTGTGTGTGTGTGTGTGAGAGAGAGAGAGAGAGAGAGAGAGAGAGAGAGAGTTGCAAGCCTGGAAAGGTGGGAAGGGACCAGGTTATGAGGGACTTTAAATGCCCAATAATCCTAAGGTGCTGGAGAGCCACCAGTTAATTGAGGGGGGTGGGAGGATGGAATCATGTGACATGGTCAGACCTGCACTTTAGGAAGATCTCTCTAGTGTCTGAATGGAGCCTGGAATTTAGTGGGAAGATACTGGAGGCAGGAAGGACACTTCCCTCCCCCTGCCCCCCTCCAGCAGCTCTTGCAATAATTGAGGGTGAGGGGATGAGGGGTCGAGGGGATACACCAGAGTGGAGGCAGGAGCAAAGGAGAGGAAGGGTCATATCTGAGAGGAGATGTAAAGGTAAAATTGATAGGCCTTGGCAAAGATTGCATATGTGATGGGGGATGGTGAGAGATAGGGAAAGTTGAGGTTGATGCCTAGGTTGGGGGCTGGGTGAAGGGTGTGGCCCTCAGCAATAGTGGGAAACTCAGGAGAGTTTGGGAGGAAGATAATGAAGCTGGTTTGGAATATGATGAGTTTAAGATGTCTACTGGACGTCCAATTCAAGATGGCTAAAAGACATTTGGAGATTCAAGACTGGAGGTCAGCAGAGAAGACAGGATTGAATTAGTAGATTTGACTGTAATTAAATCCATAGGAGGTGATGCGCTCACCCGGTGAAATAGTTCAGAGAGAAGAGGACCCAGGATAGAACCTTGGGAGATCTCATTGATGAAGATGATGATGGTGATGATGATGATGATGATGATGACTAACACGGTGCAGTAGATAAGAGTCCCTAGAGTCAGAAGGACCTGAGTTCAAATCTGATCTCTGACACTTGACACTTCCTAATTGTGTGACCTTGAGCAAATCATTTAACCCTGGCTGCCTCATATTCAGGCCACCTCCAATCATCCTGATCCTGAACTGGCCACTGGACCCAGATGGAGAAGAAAGTGAGGCTGGGAACTTAGCACACCCCCTTCACTCAAGTCTAGTTAATATGATGTCATGGTCCTTGAAACAACCTGCAATTATTACTCTCATTTTACAGATGAGAAAACTAAGGTAGAAGTCAAGTGACTTGCTCAGGGCCACAGAGCTAGTAAGTATCTGAGGTTAGATTTAAATACAGATTTTCCTGACTCCAGAACTAGCTTCTATCCAGGCCATATGAATAAAGATGAGGAAGAAGGTCCACCAAATGAGACTGAGGAATAATGATAGTCATTAGAATTTAAACTGTGTCATAGTGTTGTCTGACTTCTGGTCTCAGCAGGTCAAACAGTCTTCTGACTTCAGTTCACAGCTCTGTCTTCATATCCAATCTCCATGAGGGCCCTCATTCCCCGACTCCCAGCCAGAAGGATCCTCTCTCCAGTCAGTGGCTTTCTTCCCTCTCTGACCTGGAAGCCTCAGGTCATGGGCCTGGCTCCCTCTGCAGGAAAGCAAGGAGGGATTTTGGTTTGGTCTGATTTCAATGGGTATATGCTAGGAGATCCCATAGACTAGTAAAGGAGACAACGTGATCAACATCATTGTTTTCCCTCATAAATCAATACCTAGGAATGTGAGGGAGGGGAATCCTTTTTTATTACTGGATAAAAACATAAGTAAGAAATACATTTAAGTAAAAATAAATGTAAACATTTGAGAAATTATCACAATGTTTAGGATGCCCATAAACTCAAAGGAAGAAGACTCGCTGCATGGTAAAGGAAGAAATAACAACCTGGAATTCCAGAAATCAATTCCTAATATACAGAATCACAGATTTTTGAGCTCTAGTTGGGGCCTTGGGGATGACTTAGTCCAACCCCCTTGTCTTGTGATGGATGAGGGAGTAGGTAAAGGCATGTGAAAGAATTATGATAGCACATCTAAAATGTTACTAGCTTGGTGAGCGGTCCTGGGGTGTGGATGGCCCAGCATTATTATCTCCATTGTACTGATGAGGAAGGAAACTGAGCTCCAAGAGGATAAAGAACATAATAGTTTGGATGAACTACAACTGAGACCCTGGGTTCTCCAAGGCTCCCTCAAATTCCAACCACAAGAGATCAACGATCCTGACTCTTCTCAATAATTCTTCCCCAAGATGACGGCATCAGGGAGACCAGACCGAAGAGATGATTCGGTTAGGCTTTCTCCTTTCACTGATTTCTTTTGGTTTTAGAATCAAGAAGAGAAAGACTCAAAAGAAGAAAAATGATAATAACAATGCCCCCCCATCTGTACATGCATGCACACATATATGAATACTGTGTATCTCTGCATCTGTTAACATATTGTATTCCCTTGGTGCAGTAGGAGCTCCCTGAGGACAGGATCTTCTTCATTTCTGTAAATAGCCCTTCAAGGCCTGGCAGGCCCATAGAAGGCTCTAAAGGAATTTACTGGATTGGAGTAGTTGGCAGGTAGGAGCATATAGTGTAATGTCTTGTCTAGGAGAGCTCCTCAGCAAGGCCATTGGGGTCCCTGCATATTCCCTAAGAGGGTCCCAGAATGTTCAGGAGAAAGCAGCCAAGCCTATTTCTGTCTTTGGAACCCCAGTGACTATCAAAGTGCTGGGTATACAGTAGGGAGTTTATAAATGCTCACAGCTTGACAGATTGATCTTCTGGTGAGCCTCAACTGAAGGCTGAAGCCTAGGACTTGGTTTGGAGACAGCTTCTGTCCTCTCGCCCTCCTGCACTTAGCTTGGTTTTCAACACCAAAATGACCACTTTGCTGCTATTCTTTCTAGTTCAGATATTATTCTCCTTGAAAAGAAAAAGCAGAGGAGGAATAGGCCTTGAGTTCTGCCTTTCTGTCACCATCAGATGAAAGGTTTGCTGGTTTCTCTTTATCTGCTCCCAGCAAAATATTCCCAGTTATTTCCGTGACCATCCCCCAGTACCACATCGTCCCCCACAACGTTTAATAGTAGGAGCTGACTGATCCAACCCATCAGTTATCCACCTTTCATGGCCCCGGTACCCTGCTGAGAAGGAATATATTTTTGATTGAATCAATGAACCGGAGTTGTGCTTCTGGGGTGAACACAGCCTGGGTGCCTTCCTGGGGTAAAAGGAAATCTCTTTGAATTAGTTGAGGGACCTGGTCCTATCTGGAAACTAGTCTAGAATAGGGGTTTTGAGGGTCTGGCTATGGACAAGCAGGTTTGGGGATTTTTTAGAGCTGGGTATGGAGGCTCTCTGGCTGAATTCCAGTAGACAGTGGCATCTGTGGCCACTTCACAGTTCAGGTTTTGGCTGTCCGGTTGACCCCCCAAAGGGCAGAGATGACACCTCAGCCCTCAAGGTTCAGGCCAGCATGATAGGACTTTGCTGCCATCTTGGGGGTTTAGTGCTTGAGGAGGCATCAGGTTCAGGGAGGCCCCTTTTGTCAGTGCTGAGACAGGACAGTCATCCCTGTGGTACAGTGTCACAGCCTGGTTGTGAGGGGCCAACGTGAAGAGGCCTCGAAATCTTTGCCAAACCCTTCAAGGGCTTCAGAAATGCCAGTATTGATGAGAACCTGATGGCATCAATGACATCATCATAAAATCACCACAGCTGGCACTGCTTTGGGGTTTAATGTTTGCAGCGCTCTTGACATACGGTATTCTGTTGTTCTTCTCCTCAACCCAATGAGGCAAGTGCTTCAAGCACCAGTGACTTTATTTTACAGAAAAGGAAACTGAGGCACAGCATGGTCCCACAGCTGGGAACTATCTGAGGTAGGATTAGCACCCAGGTCACTCTGGAGACTGGCACACTAACAGCCTTGGGTCTTTGCTGTACTTGGAATGGACCGTGGCAACATTTACCCACAAAAAGAAGGATTTCATTCTGGTATTAACAGTAAATGTTCAAATCAGATTTCAACATGCTCTTTCTTCTAGGCCCTGGCTAGGGGCCCCAAGAGACCACCACACTTGATGTTCCAGTCTTGGCTCGGCTTTGGCAAATACTTTTTTTTCTGGAAACCCCAGAGTTTCTGGTCATTCCTTGCCTCGGTTGCATCCATCCCACAGACATGGAATGTTAGAGCCAAGAGGGATGTCTGGCTTTGGTTTCCGTTCAAGCAGGATGGACCCCCTTGAGTGGCAGGCTCTTCCTTCTTGGGGGGGGGAGCTCCAGCAGAGGAGGTACAACCATACCAGGTGTGATGTGAGGCAGATTCCTTTCCAGTAGGAGACTAGACCAGGTGATCATTTGGGGGATCCATACACCAAGTGACATGGAATACAAAACATGACTCGACATACAGGAGACATAGAGTTAAAGGCCACAAACCCTTCAGGTGTACCTGACCAGGGTAGTCCAGGAGAGTGCCACCCTTCCCCACTCTGGATTCAGGAGTTCACCTGAGTCCCTAGCCTCATTTTACTGATGGGTTGGTCAAGGCCCAGAGAGACTGACAGGACCAGATTACAATCAGAACTGGTGCCCAGGCATCCTTAACCCTCCCACATATCACACTGCTTCTCTCTCAACAATTATGGGTTCCCCCTTTACCCATGAAAAAGTAAATTACAGTGGGAAGATCCCTGGATTTGAAGGTGGATCCCCTGATGACCCTTGGATGAATTGCTTCCCTCCTAGGCCTCAGAGGCCACCCCTTTAACATGAGGACTTTAGAGGCTGTTGAGTCCCACCCCACCCATTTCTTGGCCACCAAGGCCCAGAATGATCAGTGACTAGCCCAAGGTCACATGGATAGGAAGGAACAGAGGTGAGATTTGAACCCAGGTCCTCAGCATCACAGAGGAGGCTTGCCCCTTCCTCACTGCTCAAGCTCCTCTTGCCAGGTTCCACATGCTCATCATGCAGAAGGAGCCATCTTTGAAGCGGGTCAGCCTGCAGCCACTCTGCCTGCGCCAGGGGCCTTGTTCACTCTCTTCCTTTTCTTCCAGTCAAGACTTGACTTTGACATTGGCTCTCACCAGCAGATGGTGGCAGGAGACCCCAGGTCAGACAGTAGGACACCAGAGGATTCTCTGGCTGCCTAGAAACTGGCAGAGTGGGAGAGTGGGCAGGCAGCCCCTGGGCAGTGGGTGGGTGTGGAGATGGAAGTTTGACAGGGAGGAAATGGGCAATCACCATCATTGGGGGAACCTAGCAAGAGATAATATCAATGAAGGATGTGAGCCAGAAGTGGGGATGGCTGTAGAGAGGGGGCAAGGGCAGTGTGTGGGTGCAGCTTCCTCACTAATTGGAGGCCTTTCTTCAGGTCTTCAGACACAGAGTAGGGTGATCCTCAATAGAGAGGTCAAGAGAATATCCCAGACTGTGTGTGGAGCCAGGGAACTGGCACGTCCCCAGTGCTGGTCTCGATCTTTATGGAGTATCTCCCATCTGATGAGCACAACCCTGGACCATGAAAAAACCTTCCTCCCTGGCCTCTCTCCTCTCATTCTCAAAGCTGTCCCTTTTTTGGCACATAAAGGAGGGTTTCAATTGGGTCTGTGGTCTGAACTCATTGGGTGGCTCAATGGTGGCCTTGCAGTGAGTGTGTCCTTACTTTTCCCCATCCCAACCCTCTAGAAGTCATTCTTGTCCATCCTTCCCAGGCTGAAGGTAATGACCTCTCTTTGGAGGAGAGAGAGAGAGAGAGAGAGAGAGAGAGAGAGAGAGAGAATGAATAAGAGTTGAGAAGTTCAGCCTTTTCCTCCTTGTCTGTTATCACCGCCCCCCACCCCAAGATGTGCTCTTAGCCATCTTTGATTCCTCTTTGACCTCTCCTAGGGAATGGGGACTGGACCTGAGATTTAACTGATACAGAAAACATCCACATTATAGAAGGTGCCACCCTCTCTGAGGCTGGAGTCCCAGGGAGTTTCCCAGGGCACCAAGGTGGGAAATGTCTCCAAGTTACCCAGGCTCTGTGAGTCAAATGAGACCCCAACTCAGGGCTTCCTGCCTTCTAGCCCACTCCCCCTTCTAGCTAACAACAAAGCAAAACAAAACAACCACCTTCCTAGTGGCCACAACTCTAAGCTGGAGAGCCTCTGCCAGCTTGCCCACGGTTCACCCTGACTGGTGCAGCAGAGAGAGTGCTGACCTTGGGGTCAGGAGGACAGGAGTTCAAATCCAGCCTCAAACACTTGACATTTCCTAGCTGTGTGACCTTGGAAAGGTCACTTCACCCTGACTGTCTCACCTCCAGGGCCATCTCTAGTCATCCTGATTCATAATTAACCATTGGACTCTGATGGCTCTGGAGGAGAAAGTGAGACTGGGGACTTAGCATACCCCGCCCCCCAAATCCACTTCATGTGCTTGTCATGGCATCACCTCCCGATGTCCCAACATCAGTCATGACCACTCTGGATTTCTCTCTCCTTGTCTTCACACACACTCTGGTAGAACTGTCATTTGTCTCAGAGGGTCTCATTATTTCTTCTTCAACAGCCATTTTTGCTTTGCTTGTTCAAATCTGGGTCAGAATGATGAGTTTCAGGCAGTTTTCTCTTTCTTAGCTTCTGAACTCTTGTCAAAGGAAGGACTCTAGCAAGTGTCCCTTAATGGCACTTAAGGCCTAACCCTCTCTATGTCATAAATCTAGAAAGGCCAAAATTTTAAAGGCTGCCTTTATGGATTATTCAAAGCAGCAATAAACAGGGAGAGCCTGGGCAAGAGAACAAACCTAGGCAGAGGCTCTGAAAAATGATTGTTGAAGGAAAGTCTCTAAAGAAAAATATGGGAACACTAGAGATTGTAGCCAAGTCAACACCAATATAAATTTATGAGATTCAGCCCAGTGAATTCTTGGAAGAAAACTTACATCTCTACATGGTTAATAAGAGGGAAAAACAAGAAAATGAACCTGCTGTCTGGGCTGTAAGGAATTATAACATTTATACCAAACATTATAATTTATTTAAATGCTCAGAGGCCACTTCATCCCAAGAGGTAAGGACAGTTTTTTTTTTATTGGCCTGAAAATGGTATTTTCTCCCTTGAGCTGTTGGAGCCAAAGGTTTGGAGCCCAGGTTTTAAAGGGGGTGAGCTTTAGAAATAAAGGGTGGGCTGGAGCTTCCATATTTCATCTTCAAATTGGCATTTCATTTTCAGCATCTTCTTGCAATCTTATTTGCTCCAAGAGATGTTTGTGGTGACTCTCACTTTGGAATATGGGGACTTTGGAGACACTTCCTTCTCAGGAAGATAAAGGGACTCGATGCTTTAAAGGAGGTCTTCTTAGGGGAGGTGGTGTGACCTAGTGGAATGGACATAACATTGGTTTTGGCAACAGAGGATCTGGGTTCAAATTCCACCTCTAATGTACTTTCTGCTAGATTTTAAAACTTCCCTTTCTAGATACTCACAGCCACCCCATTTGAAACGCATTTTAGAATTTTGCCAGGAATTAGCTTCAAACTAAAATTTGAATATTTCAGTCTCTCTCTCTCTCTTTTTTGTGGTTCATACCGGTCTTGATTAATTGAAAGTGAAATGCTGGGAGAGGCATCAGGTGCCAGGGAGTGTGGCCTTGTTGCCTCTAATCATGTTCCCCAGAGCTCTGGGGCTCAATGATCATTTTTCTAATAACAGGTTCTATTTAGTGAGAGCTACTACTTGCGCTTTAAAAAAAATTAACACATGAGTGAATTTTACAAAACTAAAGAAACCATGCAGAACAGAGACTCAGGAAAAGGGAGAGGGCCAAATAAGGCATCACCTCCCCACCCCCAACTCCCCCATTCCATAGTCAAATCATGTATCTCTGGTTCTCTTAAAATTGAATGTCAATAAAGAATTCAAAACCTTTTCAATTGTTCCAATAAGGGAAAGGGGTGCTGCGGTTGAAATGAGGAAGAGATGAGGTCTTGCTGAGAAATGGGGAAGTCTAAGGATGTGGGTAGGAGCAGCAGCACAACATCACCTTCTGTTGGTGCCTTCCCCCCTGAAGCCACAACAGAACTTGGGCCTGGGTCCTACCTGAACCCCAACCTAGACCCAGGCAGAGGAGGCAAGAAGCAGGATCCTGGCCACGCAGAAAGGAGAGAGTAGCCTCACCGGGGCCTGGGGTAGAGTTCTCCTTGTGGCTTTGGTTTTCCCATCAGTGGTACTGGGATTTGTGAAGGAGGGGGAGCAGACTGTGGCTAACAGAGGCCTTTGTTTCGGATGAAGGAGGCCTGTGCTGGGCTCTTCTTTAATAGTGGTGACTGAGACAGACATGGGGTTTTTGCTCTCAATGCCAAGGTTTATTTAAACAAGACAATCGGCCAACGAACACTAATTTATTCAATATGTCCCTTGAGCCAGACACCGTGTTAGTCTCTGGTGATACAGCCATGAATAAAAAGACAGTCTGCTCTCAAGGAGCTTACAGTCTAATGGACAGAACCAACACAGGAGTGAAGGCTCTTATGGTACTGCCTCAGGAGGCAGTCTTCCATGGGCCCATGGAGATGGGCTGGCTGCAACCCCCCACCCCACAGCAGCCTGGGTGAGCCAGGCAGCCAATGGGGCAGACCAGTAGAGTGGCCTTCCTTGTCTCTGACCACATGTTACACCCTCTGAGACTTGCTCGGGATTGGCTGCATAGTTTGAGATCCGGGTCATTCTGGTGAATTTTCTGGCAAGCTTATTTAAGCAAATTAATGTGAAATGGTTATCTAAGAGGCTTATCCTGCTGTCATCTCTGAGAATGGTCCCATACCTATTCTCTACAATGGCCTCTGTTTGGAATGACAGGAAAACACCCCACTGAACTTCTCAGCATATGGCACCCCTAGATGACCTTGAACCTGGCAAAGCCGCTGGCAGCCTCCAAAGTCTTCCATTCTGCCACCCTGTCTATATTGAAGGACTTAGCCTGAGATTTGTGACCCAGTCAATTGCAGAGGAGTCAGATCTGGTAGAGTTTGCAGGCAATGCCTTGGATTCTCCTGCCCCGGCCCTGTGACTGAACTTGGCTGAGGGCCCCCGATGCCAGTGTCTCTCCCCTGGTCCAGTTACTGGAGTTTTTCCATCCTTGGACTCTTCAGCCCCTTCTGGTTGTGCTCCTTCCTCCCTAATTAAGGGAGGCAACCTTCCATAATAATGCCTAATTAAGGCTTCCCAAAAGCCAAACTGAGGCTAACTCACCCCCTTCCCTTCTCCCCAGGACATGGGCAATCCCTCTCTTTTTTCTTTCCAGAACTTTGTAAAACTACCCACACAGTCAAGGAGGAGACGAAAGATGAAGTCATGCCATTTTGGAACATATCCTCCTTCGGACTTCCTCTCTAGCAGTTCAAAACCCCCAAGTCTGGGGGCAGGAAGTGGGGGGCAGATAAGAACCATGAAGGGAGTGGCCTCCCATCATGGAGTGCCCCAGATCCTTCCAGAGATTCTGAGAAGTCAACGGCAGCAAGTGTCTCTAGGGCCAGCCAAGGCTCCCAACAGTGATGATTTCATTCTGAGTTTCTCAGGCATACAGGAAGCCTACCTGTGGTTTCCTATGACCAGCCCAGCCTCTTGTACAGACACCCAAACCCCAAGGTTACTCAGAAATAAAAGAGACAATTGCCTACCCCAGCTCTCCAAGACAAGTAGCCAGAACTCAGGGCTGAGGCTAAAGGGGGAAGGGGACTTGGCAGGGGAGAGGATTGTTAAAGATTCCCCTCCCTATCTACAGCAAAATTATCCTCAAGCCCAATCCTGTGCCCATGAAAGGGAAAGGACAATGAGAATTGGAAAAACTCTTAGCTGGAAGGGGCCACTGAAGCCATATGGGCAGCCCCAACCCAAATTCAGTAAGGGAAGCCGGGTGGTGCTGATCCTTGTTAGGAGGGATTTTAAAACAGATCAATCCATTTCATTCCATTGACAAAGCAGCTGCTGCCTTCACATGCAATGGGCTCAAACTGAAACTTGGGGAGACGAGTCTTCCCGACCCCAGGCCTGGGCGCTCTAGCCACTAGACCACTTAGTTGCCCTAAGTAAGACATAAAACTTAAGATGTTCACAAATGCAGCTGACACAATCAGAGACCTTTCCCATCTTCTCATGGAAATCACTAGTAAAACAGAAATCCTGCCTGATAGTGCCAGCCAGAGAACAGAGGAATCTTTGGTTCTTCTTGGGTGCCCTGCAACCCTGCCCTGGGGGATCTCAAAAAATGAAGCTTCTAGCTTCAGACCTTTTATTACCGGATGGGAAAAAATCTGATGAAAAATAAGAAAAGATGCCAAAAGCCAAGAGTTAGAATTAGTTAGTGATAAATGTAGAATGGCAATACAATGAAAGGAATGAGCCCCCACTAAAGTCAATACTACTATCAGTCACAGAAAAAACAACAAACTGGATTATTCTAGGGGGAAAAACCCAAAGGATAGATGAAATTAAAAAAAAATTATTAAATATTCCAGATACTATGGAGGATACAAAGGGGGGTGGCAAAAGACAGTCCCTGCCCTCAGTGGGCTTCTGTTTTAATGGGGAAGATAAAAAGATGATAAATTGGAGATAATCAGATGGAAAGCATTAGTGAGAAGGATTGGAAAATCTCTGAGATAGGATTTCAGTTGGAATTTGCAGGTAGTCAGGAGATAGTGATAAGGAGGGAGAGAATTCTAGGCATGGTGATAGTTGAGGGTGGAGAGGAGCAGAAAGTGGGGTGGATCCCAAAGTACACTGGAGGGGGGAGAGACCAGTAAGACAATGAGAGAGACAGTGGGTTATGAAGGCACTAGATCCTGTAAGCTAGAGGCACCCTCTGGATAGAAGGAAGGGGGAATAATAGATATCTCGACCTATGCTTTAGAAAGATCCATTTGGAAGCTAAGTGGTGGATGGATTGGAGAAGGGAGAGACTTGAGATGGCAGATCAACCCACAGGCTATTACTATAGTCCAGGAAAGAGATGATGATGCCAGGGTGGGGGGGGTGTCAATGTCCAAGGAGAGAAAGGTTCTGTCACAGGGAGGTTCCTAAAGACATAAATGGAAGGAGTTGGTGATGATTTGTCTGGGTGACTGGGAGGATGTGGACAGGTTTAAGGAGAAAGATGATTTCAGTTTTGGCTGTGCTCATGGGACATCCAGTTTGAGATGTACAATGGGCCGTTGAATGGAGGTCAGGGAGAAGTCAGGATGGGTCATTGCATCCATGGAAGCTTAGGAGGTCTCCAAGTGAAATAGAGTAGAGGACCCAAGATGGAGCCCCAAAGCATGATCTGGAGGAAGAGTCAGCAACAGAGACAGAGAGAGTCATCAGAGACGGAGGAGGAGAACCAGGAAAGGGCATGTCCTGAAAACCTGGAGAGAGAGTGTCAAGGAGACAGTGATGACTGGGGTATCAAGCTGAGTTCATTAGTCCAGAGTTCTCTTCTACACTCCACGGGGATGGACTGGTTGAACGATAGATCGAGTGGAATGATGGATCAAGAACTCTCGATGTCATGGGAAAGTGAGGAAGGCCACCTGCACATGGGAGGGGTCACTTGGGCTGAACTTTAGGGAGGGCCTAAATAAAGTGACATGGGATGAAGTATGAACTGCACATTGGAGAGAACTTCTAGGATGGGAGACCATCATCCCATTTGAGCATTCTGAATGAAATACAATCAAAGCCTGGTAGGATGATCATCATGAGGGTCTCTCTTAGATGAACGTCACATGCCTTCACAATGGCTGAAACAACCTCCCCCTGAGACCCTGGGTCCTTCACTGACCTAGTTTGTCTGTCCCCTTCCTGATGTAGCCTGACAACACTGATATTTGGCATACCTCCAATGGGACTCTGAATATACAATTCAATAATAAATGAACAATAATTTTTAGATCTTTAAGTAACATATGAATGCTGGCTATTTTTAGGAAACTTTGGATGAAAACATTCCTGCGCGTCACTGACTTAAGATGCATCCATACCATCTATCACTTCCTTCTTCCCATGCTCAAGGGACTTCACAATACATCCACAGTATTTTGGAGGGAAAACACTCTTCCCACTCTTTTCATTGGCTTGTCTGGCTTCCATCTTCCTGGGAAAAGTTATGTAAGTCACTTCAGCTGCTTCATGTAAATGGAAGGGAGGACAGGGACTGGTGATTACTGCTAACTTCTTTACCAAAGAGGAAAGGTGAAGCTTCATGTGAGCATAGCATATCAAAATCGGGAACATTTCTCAAAATAAAAGCTCTTAAAAAATAACATTGCTGGTGGATCAAAACAAGCATTCAATGGACCAGATCACCTATGAAGCACAACATGTCCAGGCAACACACAGTGGTCAGAGCCACACAGATTTCATTGTACATAACTAATCTGGATGTTTCATTCTGGAAATAATTTTGAATGAAAAAAACCCGAAAGGTGTGGTGTGGTATGAAACAAACAACGATCACCACCAGGAAAAAGAAACTCTTGATCTGAACTCGGAATTCCTGGTGGGTGAGCATGTCAGGCCAGAGTGTTTTTGTGAGTTGTGTGATGACGACCAACTGAATCACAGAGAGGACCAAGACAGTAGCCATGAGGATGGCGATCATGGAGTAATTGATGACAACCACCGATGGGAAGTTGAGCTCTTGGTAGAAGTGAAAACAGTGATGTGGGGAGAAGTCCAGATGGGTGCCATATTGGAACAGAAAAACCAGGGAGAAAATAAATGTCCCCACCAGCCAGATGGTGACACTCAAGACTACAGCATGGTATTTCTGTAATTCTTGCAATGGGAGCCTCCTAAAATAAATCAGTAAGCGAATGACAATGATGGCCACATAGAAAAGAAAGGTGAAATACATATGGAAGTATACCATGCTGCTGATGACTCGGCAGGTAAGCCCTCCAAACTTCCACTCCATCAGAAAGTAGTAACTGAGGCGGAATGGAAGCGTGACCAGGAGGATGGAATGGAGAATGATGATGTTGGTGATGATGATGGTGATGATGGACTGGGTATTCCTCTGGAACAAGACACAGGACATCATGATGGTCCCAATGGTACCTCCTAACAAGACTAGGCTATAGAGTGTGGCCAGAGCCTTTCTGCAGTGGTTATCACAAAGGGCTGGGTTTTCTGTGGTTTTAATGGAGACATTTGGGTGGTTGGTTGTATTGTAAATATCCATATTTTCTCCTAAGGAAATATTGAAAGAAAAATTTTAAAAGATCTTAATTTACCAGTTTTTTAAAAAAGGTATAAAAGCTTTGAATTAAGTGATCTTAGAAGAAATCTAGTTGCAGAAAGTTCTCAATTTTCTAAAATATTTGAGGGAGTTAAAAGCATGGAGAATACAAAAAATGGATGCTCCAAAGATGAAGTTTATTTGAAGGCATGGAACATAGATCTATCTTATGGACATCAGATTGGAATTTCCAAATGCATCTCTAAGTTACCCCTTTCCCCCACTCCTAGTTTTTTTTAGTACATTTTTTTTGAAATCACTGTTACTGGGTAAGTCTGTACTTTTAAAAGACTATTTAAATTACTCAGACTTGTTTCTGTTTTTTTTAAACCCCCAAACTGTGATTTCATTAATATAAGAATATCATGATATGGAAATTCTTGTATTTAAACCTAATTTCCTGATTCAGAGTCAGTCCTCACTTTATACCATGCTCTTTCCCTGTAACCATTATTTACAAAATAATCTAAAACAGGAAAATAATATTTTAGCCTGAAAAGTAAAGAATGAAAAAAGTGGCCTAATTCTCTTCTACACAGGAATGATACGTGAGTGAGGGAACAAAGACTTGAATTTCTAAATCTATTGATTTGGTAAGCAATGCATGCCAGTTCTATAACAAAGAGGGCCTAGACCTCCTCAACTTGACACTGGGCCCCACATACAGGTAGAGACAGTCTGAGCAGGGACCCAGTGAAAAGAGATAAACAAGGAAATAGAAAAGAGGGAAATACAGTTAAACAATCATAAATTTTGAAGCAAGTTTCTCAACCAGTCAGGATTCGTTCATTCATTCTCTCTCTCTCTCTCTCAAAAATTAGTTGGCTGACTACTCAGGGGAGAGAGAGGTTTTTTTTTTTTTTTTATATTGAAATTCTGGACCTCAACCAGAAAACCAAAGGCCAAAAACTATTTCACTGGGAGGGTTCCTGGGAGAGAAGATGGTAGGGAGATTTCCATTCCCTGGTTTCCCAAGAGAGTTCAAAGAGCATTCATCAGGTGGCCAAGGATAAAGAGCAAGGATGTCACTTTCCAGATAATGAGAGAGGATATGCTTTGTCTAGGAAAGGCAGTTTCCTGTGCTCAGGTCAACCTGTCCATGTCTGCAGTTCTCCCCTGGGCCCCCTTTCTACTCTCAGTAGGAGTCAAATATCAGAACTATCTCACACCTATTGAACTTGTAATGAACAGAAAAGGAAAATAATAAATGTTGGAGGGAATGGAGGAAAATTGAGACACTAATTAACACTGGTGGTGGAATTCTGGACTTATTCGACAGTGTTGTAGCATTTGGAAATTTTACCCAAAGGCCTCTACAACTGTGCATACTCTTTGACCTAGCAATACCAAATCTGGATCTGTAACCCCCCAAAGCTTTTAACAAACACAAAAGGATAAGGATCTATATGTACAAAAGTATTTATACAAACTCTTCTGGTGTAAAAGAATTGGAATTTGAGGAGATGCCCATCCATTGGGGAATGGCTGAGCAAGTTAGAGGATATACTGTTGGCTAGAACAAATGATGAGCAAGGTGTTCTTAGAAAAACCGAGAAAAATCACATGAATTAATGCAGAATGCAATAAATGAGTACAAAGAAAATGGTACACAGTAACAATATTGTAAGACGATCAGTTATGAGTAATAGCTGTTTTCAGCAATACAATGATCCAAGACAATTCTGAAGGACCTAGGATGAAAAATGCTATCCATCTCCAGAGAAAGTACCAATGGAGTCTGAACGGGGATTAAAGCATATTTTTAAAGTTTTATTTCTTGGGTTTTTAAAATTTTGGTCTATTCTTTTACAACATGACTAATTTGAAAATGTTTTGCATGACGATATGTGTGATCTGTAATAATTGTTTGCCTTCTCAATGGTTGGTTGGTTGGTTGATTCTTGTCCTTCATTAGTAAGGAAGACCAAAATGACATCACTATGTTTGAGACAAATGACAGTGTGTCCGACTATTGGAATGCTCTCCCACAGGTCAGGCACAAATAGACCATGTGAACACCTGGGATGGGTGCTCTAATCTTACGTGTGGCACGTGTCCTTTGAGCTGCTTCAATTCTGTCCTCCTCACAGAATTTGAAAATATGTCTTGCATGACCACATGTAATCTAGAACAAATTGCTCACTTTAATGGGAGGGGGATGGGGGATGGGGAGAATTTGAAACTCAGTTTTAAAAACAAATACTGAAAATTTTTTTATGTCTAATTGGGGAGAAATAAAATGCTAACTTCAATAAAAAAGAAAACAATTGCCAGTATATAATCCAGGGTACAAGATTAGGTAATCGGATTAGGGGCTTTCAGAGTTCAGAGAGGAGAGCAAAAAGCTGCAATTCCACGAAGCTGGAAAAAGACACCTTTCAATTGTCTGTTTTCCATAAAAGGAACAAGGAAATGGTAACTGGGTGACCAGTCCAGGGTCAGTTTTCAGATATAACATATGGATTGTTTGATATAGAATGATGAGAAAACTTGCATCCCTCTTTGGATCTGACTGGTTTCTGTTCAGAATAACTCAGATCCCCAGGTAAGGAGATCCCAGCAGCAGGAAGGGGGGTCCAGCTTCCTAGACAGATAGGGCTGAGTGCCAAGGAAGCACTAAAGTTTTCTCACCGTTCCCATAAAGCTTCCTCACAATTCAGACATTTGACTAGACCCATAATTGAAGAGAAAGGGAACAGAGTTGGTGTGACTCACTCAGTCTCCTTGACTTCTAGATAAGTGATAAATGTAGAGAGGAGACTGATCCTTCTTCATGAATCAAAGGGGATCACCCAACTTTTAGCATGCCACCCCGTAACTCAACAAGCTATCACCTCCAGGCTCAAATAGACAATCCTCTGTTTGACATTCAAAGCTCTTCCTAACCTCCCACTACTCTTTCCAGTTCTCTTGAACCTCCATCTAGGAATACTGGCCTCTTTGATACCCCACGAATGACATTTCTTGGCTCTGGCCACTTTTTCTGTCTCTGCCACCCCCCACCATTCCTGGAATGCTCTCCCTCCTCATCTCTGCCCAATCACACTGCCCTGGCCTCCTTTCGGTCCCACATGAAACCTCATCTACTACAGAAAAGCTTAATTCCAGGGCCTTCTCTCTCTTAAGAATTTCCCATGGATCTCATCTGGAACTCATTTGTATATGGTTGTTTGCTTATGGTCTCCTTTAGATGGTGATTTCTTCAAGGGCCACCAGGTCTGCCTCTTCCCTTCTCTTATATCCCTTGAACTTAATCCAGGGACTGGCCCAGAGAATAATTTATGAATAATTCCTTATTTTTTCCCATTTCATTTAAGAATAATTTTTAACATTTTTTTCAAATTTTGAGTACCAAATTCTCTCTCTCCTCCCTGACAGAAAGCAATTTGATGTAGATGATACAAGTGCAATCCTACAAATCATATTTCCATATTAATTCTGTTATAGAAAAAAAAACAGATTAAAAAGATGTTAAAAAGATAAGGTGAAAAATAGCATTCTTGAGTCGCATTCAGACTCCATCAGACTTCCCAGAGAAGGCTTTTTACTTCTTGTCATCAGTCTCCTCCCCCACCCTTCACTCTCAGTGTCAGGGTTTGTTTGCTTTTTTCTAAATAAATCTCCCTTTTTCAGAAAGATTGTGAAGCAAACTCCTTGGCTTCCTTTGACACTGTCTCCCACTTAGACTGCATATACAGGAGGGTTTACATATGATTTCCCCCATAGGAAGGTAAACTTCTTGAAGGGAGGGACTAGTTTTTTCCCCTTTGGTTTCTCCTCTGCTCAGCTAATTGACTTTGCAAACAGCTCAGCATCGGCCTACCCAGACACCATTGCTCTCAATAGTCTTCCTCATGACTTACTCAATGTACTCAATCCTGAAGTCCTTCAGAGTCAGGGCAAGGAGCTTCTGCTGGTCAGCAACAATGAAGAATTATCTCCTCCTTGGACAAGTTGGCATATCCCCAATGGTCTCACAGGAGTCCAATGTTGGGTGAAAATGTTAAGAAATGGAGGGGATCTTTCAACTGAAATTATCAATCAAAGCCATCAAGACAGATGAATCTGAAATAAGCTCCACAGATACTGGAGCAGATGTGAAAGCAGCTGAGTAGGTAAGGAAGTGAGCCCAGGTCACATGGGTTTTGTGGGCTGTGATTTCAGCACAGCTTTATCTGTTGTCTTCAAAAGAAAGGAAGAAAGAACACAGCCTCTATGTCTACTTCAGCATATCCACAATCTTTTGCTCTCAATGAGCAATTTTTTTATATTTAATTTTTTTTAATTTAATCATTCAGATCTAACAAATTCAAAAAAGGAAAATATTTCCATACATAAAGTAGAAAACAAAAGGCATGTGAAAGAATTCATGTTTATTATTTACAGCTTGCTTTTTAAAAATTA